>NC_141046.1:32991924-33091924 GCF_041138505.1 Cibotium barometz
TTAGGAACAAACATATATTACTGTTAAAATTACAGCAATGTGATGAGATATGGTGGATCAAATGCTAGAATCAACATCATTAACAAAAAGATTAGACGATAATTAAGATGTGATTAGTGAACAATTAACTAATAGCTTAGTGTAGGCATGGATAATAAAAAACCAGCAAGTTCTCATCAAGCCAATGCCTCAATTTATAGAGTTAACAAAGAGATTAGATGATAATTAAGACATGATTAGTGAGCAATTAACTGATAGCTTAGTGTAGGCATGGATAATCAAAAACCAGCAAGTTCTCATTAAGCCAATGCCTCAATTTATAGAGTTTACATCCAAGCATCTAATCCAATGCAATAAGTCCCAATGCTTTTTCATTCTTGCTCTTCCACTCATTTTTCCCTCTCACCTCTGGGCATTCATCTCTTCCCTCAACTAGCCCCCATAGATTTTTCCTCATCAGCAGATACATGGTTTTTGTCTGCCATGTGTAAAATTGCTCCCCATTAAATTTGGCTATCTCTTGTGCTGTACTCATGATGATGTGAAGGGGGTCTTATCTCTTAATCCAATTTCAAGATTTTGTCTGCCATGTGTAAAACTACTCCCTATTAAATTTGGCTCTCTTGTATTGTACTCATGTGATGATGTGAAGGGGGTCTTACCTCTTGATCCAATTTCAAGATTCAAGGACAGTGTCTACCCTTTTACAACTCAATCTAGTGTTTAGGAGATGATTACAACAGATTTATGAGCATAAAATCATAAAAAATTATATTAAATCAAGGGTAACCAATTTGTACGGAATGGTTGGAGTATCAAACCATCTCTGAATTGCAATCTGAAGTTATAGGGATCTGTATCAGATACCTAATGGTTAATTTAAACCCTCAATTATACCAAAAAATAGTGATTAGTAATGATTAATCATTGATTAAATTAATCTTCTATTTTGTGTGCAAAAAATAGAGTTTGCGGAGAGCCCAGATCTGAGGCCTTAGAGTTCAAATGAGCTCAAATGCTTTCAAGGCCATCAATAGCAATTAGTCTAGTAGAGGATTAAGCCAAGAAACACAAGATTTGACGAAACACTGAATGCTTAATCTCTATTTTACCAAAGTCACCTACAGATTTAATGAAGAGCTTGGATCTCACTGTAGACTTGATCAAATCAAATTCTGACTTCACCAGCTTGTAGAGCATGCTTGAAAACCCCTGGGGCTAAGAGGAATTACACCCATTGCAACTGGAGAAGAAGATATGTCAATTTTTCTCAGAAAAAAAGATGCCTGCAAATCAGTGAAAAACGACAACTACGCTTGGCGGTTTGGAGAAATTTTTTAATGAGCTGAATCATGGGGAGTATAGCTATGTTGGGCTAGAAGCATTTTCCCTAATGTTTCTCCTGGAGGGAGATCAAGCCCCTCCACTGGCTGGGGATACAATGGGCTAGTTGAAAAAGAGGTAAAAATATTAATTTTTTACTAATCCTAATTAGCCAGGTGATTAGCAAGATAATGGACTCACAAATTGATGGATTCTAGGCTAGGCTCTGATACCATGTTAAAATTACAGCAATGTGATGAGCTATGGTGGATCAAATGCTAAAATCAACATCATTAACAAAGAGATTAGATGATAATTAAGATGTGACTAGTGAGCAATTAACTGATAGCTTAATGTAGGCATGGATAATCAAAAACCAACAAGCTCTCATTAGGCCAATGTCTCAATTTATAGAGTTTACATCCAAGCATCTAATCCCACTGATTTCTTCTTAATTCACTCCACCTCTTTTGCTTGATTCCCTCCACCTCTCCCAGAATACCTCCACACCTCCTAAATCTCCTCATGCTACCCTTTATTCTGTCGTCCCAATAGATTCTTCTCACCTTTTCACAAGTTCTCTCACATTTACAAATTCTCTTTTACAACCTCTAACCAAGGGCTTGTTCCTGCACACCCTAATTACTTGTATATTTTAACAATTACATCATAATCACTTTGGATATGTTAGAGTCGAGAGCTGAAGATTAATAATTTTATATCCGTTTTTTATATTTATTCATTTTTTATATTTATTCATTTTTTTATATTTATTCATAGCTTAATACATGACGTTACATAACTTACTTTAATTACAAAGCCACCTCTTTAGTGTACACCTCTTCAACATGTTGCTCCTAAATGATTAAGAGGCTAGATAAGTAAATTTTTAAAAAATACAAGTATTAAACATACATGCATTTGCATATTTATTTATGTAACTTCTTAATTTTTTCTTTGTTGTTTAAGATTCTACCTTAGTGGACTTTTTCATGATCAAAGTTATAAAGGAGGATATTAAGAGATATAGCATTAGTATCTCCAGAAGCATAGAGTATATTAATTTAGGAGAGAGTGTCATTCTAACATTATCCATAACATGGAGAGATGTGTTGCCTCTTCTGAGAGAGACTCTATACTAAAGTCATAGATTTTCTTCGCTACATATAAGAGCTTCTCCTTTCAAATGAGTTCTTTATAACACGTGACATCTTTATTTCAATTTTCATTTGCATGGTAAGATTAACTATAATAGATTTTTATTAAACTTTTTTATCAATGATTCTCTCTTTTCTGATTTAGAACTACAAAAGAACAAGACATCCACACTTTATGGTCAGTGTAGTGTAGATGCATTACCATCGTACCATGCTAGACAACGACATTTTACATCACCCGTGGTAGTGGTTATGACTCTAAAAAGCTTTGCTTTTCTATTGATCACCAAAACGCTTGATTAATTCCAGTCGCTTTTACTTCATTCTATTTTTAATTAATTCCAATTGCTTTTACTTCTTTCTATTTTTAATTAATCTTTTTCATCGCTATATGAGGATGATCTTTATATATATTAAATATCACAACTTATTCGATGATATTAGTAATACATATGTGTGTTTATGCTTAAAGGAGACACATAGCAAGACAAGAAAAGAGAACACTAGGTACAATGTAAGCCAAGGAGTAAACAATTTATTTTTTAATACCACAAAGAGAGAGAGAGAGAGAGAGAGAGAGAGAGAGAGAGAGAGAGACCTAGCAAGTTAAAGACAATTAGACTTGGAGAAAGAGAGAGAGAGATAAAGAGAAAAGTTACAAAGAGTTTAAGAGAGAGAGTTACAGAGTTAAGACGAAGAGAAATAATTAGAGTTATAATAACAAGAATTAGAGAGATTTAGAGAGAAGCAAGCGATATATATATATATATATATATACATACATATATATATATATATATATATATATATATATATATATCCTCTCTCTCTCTCTCTCTCTCTCTCTCTCTCTCTCTCTCTCTATATATATATATATATATATATATATATATATATATATATATCACATCTCTCTCTCTCTCTCTCTCTCTCTCTATATATATATATATATATATATATATGTATGTATGTATGTATGTATGATATATATCATATATATCATATATATATATATTACATATATACATACATACATACATACATACATCTATATATATATATATATAGAGAGAGAGAGAGAGAGAGAGAGGTGATATATATATATATATATATATATATATATATATATATATATATATATATATATATATGTATATATATCATATATGTGATATATATGTATATATATATATATATGATATATATGTGATATTTATGCTTAAATGAGACACATAGCAAGACAAGAAAAGAGAACACTAGGTGCAATGTAAGCCAAGGAGTAAACAATTTGTTTTTTAATACCCGAGAGAGAGAGAGAGAGAGAGAGAGAGAGAGAGAGAGAGAGAGACCTAGCAAGTTAAAGGCAATTAGACTTGGACAAAGAAAGAGATAAAGAGAAAAGTTACAATGAGTTAAAGAGAGAGTTACAAAGTTAAGATGAAGAGAATAATTAGAGTTATAATAACAAGAATTAGAGAGAAGCAAGCGATATATATATATATATACATATATATATATATGATATACATATATATATATATGATATATATATATATATATATATATATATATATATATATAGAGAGAGAGAGAGAGAGAGAGAGGTGATATATATATATATATATATATATATATATATATCATATATATATATATAGAGAGGGGGAGAGAGAGAGAGGGAAGAGAGAAGAGAGAAGACCAAAAAGAGCGACTTGTTTTTTCTTCAAGGTATTTTTTTATTTTAAATGTAGAAGAGAAAAAATAAGTATATTTTCAAGGGAAAAAAAGGCGCAAGAAAGAGGAGAGAAAAGAGAGTAGAATTAGTTTTTTTATAGAGGAAAGAACCAAAGAGAAAGAAAAATCAATTTGCCAAAACCGAGTGCACTTGTTATATTTATAAAGGCACATCTCAACGTCAACAAACATGCCTTTAACAAACACATTTCAACATACTTGAAGTAATAATTATACTAAGTTTAATTATACTAAATTAAAGTAGATAAATAAGCAATCTTGACATTTAAATTTCAACTTTTAAGTGTACCAAACAGAAGCACAATGACCAAGCCATGGGACTCAAAAGTTTTAGTAATTTTAAGTTTCACTTTCAAATAAAATTTATTTTAAGCTTACACATTATGCATCAATTGGTATACATGAAAAATAAACAAGAAAAATACCATTATACAAGTTGCAAAACGTTGAAACTCAATATCAAAGTTTACAATTTTTAATATAAAGTTAACCTTTTTACTTAAAATTTTATTTTATATATGTATGTATATTTATTAGATATTTATTTCATATTTTCATATGTATAATGCTTTTCATATATTAATATCAATGATATCATGTTCAAGCATGTAAAATTTATAAACATCAAACAATATATGTTATAATAAGTGATTCTACATTTTAAAAAAATAACAAAGATATTATTTTCTTTTATTTATAAATAGAAAATTTATAAGTCGAGATTATATAATCATGATTACATTATCATTAAAGAGTCAAAGTATCATAACAAAACAAAATAAACTATTCAAAATCATTCAATCTTCAAGGCACAAAAAAAACATTTTTTCAAAGTTTAGGCAAGCAAAACCCTAAAACACAAAGGTCTACATGTTTCTTTATGTCGCATCTTAATTTTTTCATTGTTTTACAATTCTATCTAAGTTGGGATTTTTTATGATCAAAATTATAAAAAAGAATATTAAGAGATAAAATTAATATTTGTATTGAAATATAACATATTTATTTACAAAAGGGTGAAATTCAATTCTAACACTATTCAAAACATGAAAAGATGAGTTACTTTTTTCACAAGATACTCTATTCTAGTATAATAAGAACCTTTTATTAACGATAATTATCAATAATGTTTCTTTTTGAAAATAAGTAGACAAAAGAAAGATATCCATACTTAAAGTTAACCTTTTTACTAAAAAGAAATTTTATATTTATTAGATATTTATTTTGTATTTTCCTACATATAACACTTTTCATATATTAATATCAATGATATCATGTTTAAGCATGTAAAATTTATAAACAACAAACAATATGTTATAATAAGTGATCAGATAAATAAACAAGAGATAAATAAACAACCCTAAACTTTCAAGCGTACCAAACAAAATTCATAATGGCTAAGCCATTGGCCTCAATAAAACTCACTTTCAAAATATACCCCTTATTAGTTCCAAAATAAAACTTTAAAAATACATACCATTTACATCTAAAAAACAAAATCAAATCACATTGTTTATCAATTAGTATACACAAAACAATAGAAGCTACATAATTAACTTGAGTACACACACCAATGTTTTTATAACAAGAATACGTTTTCATTCAAAATATACATATATATATATATATATATATATATATATATATATATATATACATATATATATATGTATACATATATATATGTATATGTATATATATGTATATATATATATATATGTATATATATATATATATGTATATATATATATATATATATGTATTACTCCTCAAAGTATAGAGCTAACAAAACCATAATATAATTCAACACACTCCTAAAATATGATGCCAAATGAGGGCTCGATGAACCTTCAGAAATTGCAGAATGATCGTGGCAAACACACTAAACAGTTCGAAATCGTTCAATCTTAATACACAAAATAACATTTTTACGAAAGCTTGGGAGTAGATCCAAAGCCAGCGAAACCCTAAGGCTATAGCGGACAATCATGCAACCAGAGGACTAATGCAAGCCTAAACAAAGGCGATAAAAACACAGTAATGGTGGTGTTGAGAAACACCTGGTAATAAGAGAGAATTTTAGCCGCCAAAGCCATAAAGGGTGCGACCTTGGCGCTTGAGAGCATAGACAACATCCATGGCTGTAACAGTCTTGCGGCGGGCGTGCTCGGTATAAGTCACGGCATCTCTGATCACGTTCTCCAGGAAGATCTTGAGCACACCCCTAGTTTCTTCATAGATGAGGCCGCTGATGCGCTTCACGCCACCTCTACGAGCGAGTCTCCGGATGGCAGGCTTGGTGATGCCTTGGATATTGTCGCGCAGGACCTTGCGGTGCCGCTTGGCGCCGCCCTTACCCAGCCCCTTTCCGCCCTTACCTCTCCCAGACATGGCTACACAGAGGAAGCTGAGACGCAGAGCTACAACAATTACAGAAATGAGTCGATTCGCTGCCCTCAAGTGGCCCCGTCGCCTTTTTATATCCCCCGCTTGAAGACTCCATAACCGTCCGATGGCATCCAACGGTCGTCCGTTCCCGCTCTTGTTTCTTTTCAAAAAGAAACACACCATATTACTCACCGTCCGATTCTCCCCAGATCGACGGATCTGCAACATTTCCCCACGGATCGATCCTGACTACTCCTAATAACAAGCTCCTGCCATGCATTTCGAGCCACAATCGAATCTCACCTCGGATGGGCACTCTACAAATATCAAAACTGCTCTACTACCTTAGCCTTAAATACCTCAAACCACCATTGAATCTCACCTTTGACGGGCACTCTGCTTGTAATCATTAAAACTACTCATCAAAACCACACTACATCTAGCAAAAAAAAAGCCATTGGCCTTCAGCCCTCCAATAAATTTTCTTGAATTTGCATTATTACTAGCATCAGTAGAATGTGTATGATGAGAAGAATGGGAGGGAGGGTGAGCTTGAGCTCCTTGCAAGCAAATATTTTCACACACACATAAAAGAGTGTCTAGACAAGCACACAAGAGCCTGAGATGAATGGTTGAATTTCCTCCTTTATTCTTACTTATGTGAACCTGACTATATGAGCCGGTGCTATAACTATGCCATAACTCTAGTAAACTAAAGTGGTTGTCACATAGCCTATAAACCACTAGGGACATATCAACCATAATCTTTCCAACCATGCTAGTGGCATAAGTGAAGAGCCGGTATCCAAGTGGGTCATCCATATCCACACTAGTTGAGCTTGATATCTCAACAATACCCCTCGAGCTCAACTCCATACCCTGCACTCCAAGATTCTTAACCTGCAAAACTTCTTTGTTTGGAAGATGTCACCCACCTCATCCTTTGTGCTGGCATAGACTAAACCCATATCACATGATCCTTTTTGCTAGTATAAAGTAAACCCATATCACTTTATAGAACCCATGCTCCTCTGGTTTCTCATATGGAAGATATGAACATCCAACTTCACATTCATGTTTTGATCTGTTTATTGGACCTATTCCACTTGCTTGAGATTCAGCCCATTATGTTTCCTGAAATTCTTTGATCTTCATTGTTTGAAATCAAATCTTCTAGATGAATTCTACTAAAACAGGGTTTCAACCTCCATCCATTTATCCTAGTTTTATGCAACTTTCCAACAAGGTCTTTTAAATTATTCCAATATTTATTAACTATGATAAATGGTCCCTCCCATTTTTGCTAAAATTTTGTGTTATGTCTATGATCCAACCTATTATCGTATCTCATTACAAGCATCCCTTCTTCGAGATTCTTGTCCTTAAGTGCTTGATCAAACTTCCTCTTTTGTTGCGTAGCTTGTTGAATGTAATGTTCCACTCCTTGTTCCCTATCCAACATGATTATTTCCAAGTCTTCCAACCTTTATCTGAATTGCTATTGCTCATCTCCTTCTTGTGCTACCAACACCCTTAAAGGAATCTCCACTTCGATTGGAAGAAGTGCTTCTTATCCATATACTAGATGAAAAGGAGTAAAACCCTTTAAAGCTTTAAAGGTGGTTTTGTATGCCCATAATGCACTACTCATATATTTGTCCTAGTCCTTTGGCTTGTTTCCAACCATTTTTTTTACCTCACATAGGGTTCCATTCACTTTTTCCACTAAACCATTACATTGGGGATAATAGGGTGTTGAATACCGCATGGTTCACATAATCCAAACAATGATTGTCCTTTGAGAGTTGGCAGTCCCTTTACCAAACCTTTGTAAGCTATCTCCTTCAACCGAGAGATACGTATGTGACCAAGTCTCTTGGGCCAAAACTCAACCTTTGACATAGATAAACTTCTTGTATATGCACATGTCTCTAACGTAGACGTGGCATCCAAAATAAACATCCTCCCAACTTTTTCACCACTTGCTAAAACCTTGAGTGTGATTTAATCTTGTACACTACACCCATTTGGATTCATTGTTACTTGCATATTTTGCTCAACAATCTCTCCAACTGACACCAAGTCCTTTGTAATGTATGGAACATAAAGAGCATTGCTTAAATGTTGAACTCCTCCTTCGGGAATCTCCAAAGGTGTACTCCCAATGTGAGTAACCGAATGTGTTATATCATCTCCAATGCATACAATCGTCTTCTTAGTAGTGATTTGTTGTTTTGATGTAAACAATAAGTCTTCTCTTCCAGTCATGTGATTTGTACATGTGGAATCTATGTACCATTTGTATTTTCCCAAAGACTCTACCATTGACTGATGATGCATAGTAAACAAGTTACATTTGTCTTCTTGTTTTCTCTCTCCTCCTATCAAGGCATAATTCCCTTACTTCAAAGTACCATTTCTAATGTCTCTTTACTTCAAATATCGAGAATAGCAATCTCTAGCCCAATGTCCCATCTTGCCCACAATAGCTGCAAGCATCTTTGTTATTTTTTCCTTTTTCACCATTATAGCATCCTTGATTTTAGGATTTGTCTTCCACCTCGTCCTCTTTGAGAGTGTTCCTTTGACTCCCACTATCTCTGCAATCGTCATGGCTATTGTTACCTCAGTCTCTTCCAAACGTTGCTGCCTCTTTGGCCTTAATGTCCTCTTCCTTTGGTTTTTCCATCACCAGTGTATTTAGAGCACTTTCATCATTCCAATCTGCTTTTGATGAGCTTCCCCCAAGAATTTGTTCCTTAAGAATCATCTTTGCCACAAGTTTCTCAAAGTTTAGCAACCAATCTCGAGACAAGATAGATGTTTTGAACATTTCGAAGTCTTTAATGCATATCTCTACCATCTCTTCGATTTCAACTAGCTCACCAATCATATCCAATTAATCACATATACCTCTTATTTTTGCCACATAGTCAAACATTGACAAGTTCTTTTTCTAAATTGTATGCAAGTCACATATGCCATCTCTTCGTCTTCAAGTGGCTCACCAATCATATATAATTGATCACATTTTTGCAACATAGTCAAACACTAACAAGAAGTTCTTCTCAATTGTATGAAACTGTATTTTGACACACTTTCAAACATGCATGAAAGTGTTTCCCACATATTAGTAGTAGTTTCTTCACAATGTTTGATGTGTGGAATTATTGCTTGACTCACTGTTTGAACAATAATACTCATCACCTTCTTCTCCTTTAACTTCCATGCTTTGACATCAAGTAGCCTCCTCTTGGGCATATCTTTTCACTTTGTCTTGTTCTTTTTTCTCCTCTTACCTCTTATGGAATTAAGCAAGCATGTTCTAGGTAAAAGATCCATAATAAATTTTCAGCTTACTCCCATTGATGTACCCATTTGGTCTCTATGACATCAAGGGTCTTAATTGTGACAAACCCTTATGGACTGATTTTCAAGGATCTTAACTGTGACAAACCCTTCTAGACTAATTTATGTGATCCTAAAGGGTCCCATTCCTTGGAGTTTCAACTTTTTCCATTTATTACTATTAATTCCAAATAGAAGCACTAAGTTTCCCTCCTCAAGCTCCTCTTTGTCTCTAATGTTTTGGTCAAACCATTTCTTTTGTTATAGCTTTTTCTACCATTAACCCATGCATGCCTAAAAGTCTGTTCTCTTCCAATTTTAAGATTAATCAGTCCCTCCTCCATAGTGTTTTCAATCAATTGATTGCGACTCTCAAGAATCTAGGTATTATATATTCCATAGGCATTATATCATCAACCCCATAGGTCAACCAAAATGATATATATCCAGTTTGCCACTTTGTAAGATGTTTGGTATGCCCAAAGTGAAGCTATAGCTTATACTTTCAATGTTACAAGTGTGGATTCAAACATGCTTTCAAGGATTGTCCCCACACAGTGACGATCAACCCAGTGATAATAGGAGCATCGACCACTTTGACAAGCCTTAACTTGTTAAAGCATACAAGGAGGACTTATTCATATAGTCCCCCTTAATGCCATCATAAAGCTGCAAACCACCAAGATGAGGGTAGTTGACAAGAAAACGTCCAAGGTAGCTAAGAATAAGAAAGCTCAAGTTGCTTTAACCTTGGAGGCCAATAGCCAAAGAGCTTGAGGTGCAAGTCCCAAAGATTGCAGTAGCCCCTAGAATGGCTAAAGCAATGGAACCAGAGGTCTAAAAGAAGAAACCTCAAAGAGTATATAAAAACACAATGCACGAATAGTTACCATGAGCATTGAAAGTAGTTCAGATGATAGCTCTGAAGTTGTCTGTCTCACACAACAAGTGATCTCCCACTCAAACCAAGTCTTTCCAAAGAGAAGAAACACATTGAGTACACAAAACTTCCAAAGAAAGTCAAAGAATACCCAATCCCATGTTGAAATAATTCCACGTGCTTATAAGAAAGGTGCAAGCTTTAATTAGAGCCAATACTTAAGAAAGGTGCAAGCTTAATTAGAGCCAATACTTGAGCAAGTGGTTGAGTATAGACCATTGACCCTTCCTTAATGTATCCTAGACCCTATGCAAGAGTCAATCATAGAATCGATAAGGGAACCTCAGAGCATGCCAAAGGTCGTAGAGTCGAACCCATGACCATTCTTAAGAAGCCATAAAAAGAGCTAGTTCTAAAGCTTCTACTCTTTGGAACTTAGCACAAAAGGGGGGTTATGTCTTTGTATTATGAGAAAATGTCTTTTATACATCTAGTCTTTATTCACTTTTGGGTGCCCAAAACTTATAAACTAACTAATAAGCTTGGTTATGACTAGATTTTCTCATAATATTTATAACTTTTCTGGTGACTTTTCATGACACTGAATTGCTACTCTTGTATGTAGTAGAGAGAGTTTTTGTTAACCCCAAAATGGGTTAACATGTATTTTCGACTTTATAAACCCGAATATTGTCCTAGTGCATCTAAATGTGACTTCCTAGTGGCCTAAATATATTGACTCACCAATCTAAGTGAACAATTTAGCTTGGGATAGTGATGTAAATAAAACTACCTACTATGTATATGTACATAGTAGGGTCCTCTATATCTGTCGATAACCTCGTGTTCTACTCTAATAGCATTGAGATTGGCTTATAACCTATCATTCCATACTTGGATAACATGTCCAAATCATATTTCCTGCAAGAGATCACCTTATATTTGCAAATTACTCCAATGAGATTGAGATTAACTTACACTCCCTATTCAAAGCATACTGCCTCCAAGAGATCATCCTGTATTTGTATTTGTAGACTGCTCCAATGAGACTGAGATTGGCTTACACCCCCTATTTAAAGCATATTATCTTTGTAAAAGCCAAATCCCTTCACATGATCTAATCACCCCTTTACCCAGGAAGTATCGTAGCTCACCCAAATCTTTCATTCAAACTTCTTCTTAAGAAACATCTTCACCTCATAAATGTTACACATCAGTGTCACGTGTGACAATCCTCATCAAAATAGATGACCACTAGTATAATCCCCTTATCAGACTTTCTCACATAAAGTGAGAAGTTAGTATTAAATATTTAAATTGATTTCTCACATAAAGTGAGAAATCAATATTAAATATCTAAAATCCAATAATGACAAGATACTTCCCTATGTTATCGTAACATGCTCTAGGTACTTGCTTCAATCCACTATAGAAGGCTTTGCACAACCTGCATACAAGCCTTGTGTATACGCTTTCGTGGCTCAAAGGGATCACCATCACCCCATAACATGTGACATGTCACAACACTAACTTGCTAGATGGAATTGGAAAGATAAAGCTCAATCAAGTGTGCTTGTAAAGCCAATTGTGGGGATATCAAAGCTTTCATCGTGGATGGGTTATAACAAGTGGTTCTCCGCCTCTTCACTTAGTGAGCCCACATAGTGAGTCGAAAACCTAAAACCCCCATGTAACATATGTAATGTTACAATTATATAGATAAATAATTGTTGGTTCTATAAAGTGGGATCCATTTCATGAGATAAGATGTCAAAAATTAACCATGGAAAGTAGATTGACAAAGCTTTTCAAGGCATGAACTTAGTTGCTTTTTGTGTTAACTTTTTTAAGAAATCATATTGTAATTAGCCATTGGTATAACACATTGACATGTACATCATGTGTTACATGGGGGGTAAGTTGAAGGAAAGGTTGACGAGGTTCATGTCACCCTTAAAAGAGGATTTTTACTCAAGATGCATGTGCTAACACAAGACGATGGTATATTAAGGAATTAGTTATCGTGTGGTAGACTATACACAAGATGATAGTACATTAAGGAATTAGTTATCATGGCACATCTCCAAGGAGTGGATTCACGCTATCTTGAAACCATGGACACTCTTCGTCAACAAAAGCTTGGTAGTACAAGGTTGCACAATTGGATGGTACCAAAATCACATCCCTATTCATGCTATAGTATGCTACAGTACCTTTAAAATAGATCCAATGGTGGAACCTACTCTCTCCTTTAGCAAGAGTTCCCCCATAAACACCACCTAGATACATGGCCAACCTTGTTGGACACTAGGGCTAGTCATAATGTTTTGCCTTGGGAGATGTGGACCTCATTGAGCCACCCACCCCTTGCACCATCTACAGCTACCACCACTGTGTTGAATAATTCCCATTCCATCAGGCCACCCACCCCTCACACCATTTACTATAGGTACCATCACAAGGGTGAACAATTTTTATTCCATAATCGTTAGTTATTTTAAAGCAAATTTTTAGATTGGAACTAAACCTGCATGGTCTTGTAAGTTTTATATGACTTGGGAGGGTGCAACTAGTCACCACCATTGATTGTGTAGTCATCCTTGGGAGGGTGCATCCAGTGATTGTATAGTCCTTTGGTGGAAAAGAACTACAACACTCAGGATGCAACCAACATTAATTGTGTAGTCATCCTTGGGAGGGTACAGCCAGTGATTATATAGTCATTTGGTGGAAAAGAACTACAACACTTAGACTTCTCCCCATTTAACAAAAAATAACTACAATACTTGAGCTTCCCCATAAGATGATTAGCATACCCTTGGTGGATGAGGACACCCTAAATCTATCAACATCCCAAGCCACCTCCTCCACTTATAAACAATCACTTGAGGTAACCTTTCACACTACATAATCCTCTCGTTGTATCATCCACCACCCCCTCAAAACATTATGGAGATCCAAAACCTTGGCATCAAAGATGACAGCCACCCTCCAAACATTATCCTCAACCACCTTTCATCACTAAGAAGGAGTGGGTATCTACCCATGGAAGAATGGAAGAATTTAGGACACTATCTAGAAGGGACATTGGTAAGTTGCAAACCTATGGGTGGCTTATTGGACATGGCCAAAGGGATCTAGGTGCTTCTTCAACCTCTTTTTGAAATGTTGGTGGCTCTTTAGCCCACTTGCATAAAGCATGGCAATGGTGGCAGCAAGAAGGGAAGTATTACAAAGTGTCCCCATGCACAACAGGTGGAAATTCTTTGAGGGGACAGGGGGGTGTTAGGTATGCAAGTGTGTGTGGGTGGTGGGCGCATGCATGGGTGAATATGCTCACATAGGTATGCGTGCATATGTTATGCGAAATATGCAAGTGTGTGGGCACAAGTGTGAAGTGGGCGTGGTGTATGCACCAGTAGATCAATGCACACGAGTGAATGTGGGGGAAAATGTGCATGCACCGGTGATGTGCACATGCACATGAATATGGCAAAAGTGCACAGGCACGCATGCATGGGCACATGCACATGCATGTATGTGTGCAAATGTGTGGATGTGAATGAATGCATACACGTGCATGTGCAAGAGTGTGTGTATGTGAATGAATGCATACACGTGCATGTGCAAGAGTGTGTGTATGTGGGTAAGGTGTAAATGTATCTGTGATGTGCACATGCACGATAGGTGGGTGCAAGTGTTTATGCACACACATGTGTATGCAAATGTGTGTGGGATGTAAATGTGCAAGTGAATGTGCATGCGTGAGATGTGTGTGGGTACACATGCCATGATGTAAGCATGCTTGCATGAGTGTGACTAGATGTTTGTGTGCACATGATGTAAGCATGCTTGCATGAGTGTGACTAGATGTTTGTGTGCATGTAGGTGTAAAGGTGGGTGCATGCATGGGGGTGGGCACGTGTGCGAGAGGTGCAAGTGTGTGGGTGGTGTACATGGGAGTGCATGTGCGCACAGGGCGCAATGTGTGGATGGGATGCATGACACGAGCATAGTGTGTGAATATAAGTGGTGTACGTGTACGTGCAAGTGCACATGTATGCAATGGTGCATGCACATGTGTGAAGGTGGGTATGCACGTGCAAATGTGGGCGGATGTGCATGCTTGTCTGCACATGCACGCGCAAATGGAAATGTGTGGTGAAAATGCATGTGCACATGTGGGCAAAGGATTGGGTGTGGTATACATACGTGTGAATATGCATGTGCAAAGGTGTGTGCACATGGTGAAAATGCATGTGCACGTGCGGGTGAAGGATTGGGCGTGGTATACATACGTGTGAATACCTCTAAATATGTGTGTTTTTTAATGTTTTTTTATGTTTCTTATTATGGTTTTTGGATTTTTATGTTTTTTAATATTCTTGATGAACATCATGACTATACACTTGAGCAGGGGGCTACGCTACATATATTTACATAGGCTTCAAGTTCGAGGTTTATCATGCATACGTTAGCTACTGGTGAGGGTGGAGAATTATTCACCATAGTATGGCTTTAGGACAACTGATGGTGGCTTTGCTAGTCTTTATAGGGTTATTATACTTTTCCTAGGTACCCAAGGTACTAGTTTCCCCATGAAGACCATCTAGCAGCATGGCAAACCTTGGTGGACATCGAGGCTAGCCATAATCTTTTGCGTTGGGAGATGTGGACCTCATTAGGCCACCCATCCCTTACGCTTTTTTTCGCACTACAATTCTCAATCCATGACCGTCAGTTATTTTGAAACATAGATTCTTACTAAACCTTCATCATGCAAGTTTTATGTGACTCCTATACGTGCATTGAAAGATAGCATCATCCTCGCAAGAGGGGATAGATCACGGCTATAGATTTCATCATCATTAACTAACAAAGAAAGATTGCCGCTCAAGCTCCCCTTCAAAATGGTTACAAATACCTTTGGTGAACAAGGTCACCCTGAACCTATCAACATCACAAGCATCATCCTCTACTTTATAGGCCACCACCTCAGGTAACCTATAACGCTACACCTCATTCTTGCCTCACCACATTAGTGGCCACACCCTCTAAGTCTATGGGAGAACCAAAACCTTGTCGATAGAGATGAAGACCACCCCCCAAACTCAACCTTAACAACCCATTAGGGAGGTCACCAAGAAAGAATGCTCCTCCCCCTCTGGCAGGCATCACTCATGTAGAGGCTCTAGCTCTAGCTCTAGGACATGTCCTGCACTCTTCTCCCCCCATTTGATTAGACTTAAAGTCACCCTCTTAGCCTCTCCTAGCCAAGGCTAGACATACCAAAGCCTCACTTTCTCTTGTGAGCCCTCTAGCTAAGGACACCCTCTCCAAAATCCCCCCCATGTGAAGAGACTTAAAGGTGAGCTTAAGTTTTGTTCTCTTTAGGATTTCAGGCAAGCTTTTGGAAGCCCAAATGGTATCCGTTTCTAAATCCATTTGATTCGTTAGAATCCTCTCTCTCTCTCTCTCTCTCTCTCTCTCTCTCTCTCTCTCTCTCTCTCTCTCCTAGTGATCTCGAGCATTTCATATCCAATATTCTCTTTCTATTCTCCGCAAATAAGGGCCTTAATATGGCACCAAATGCCATCGAATCGAAGAACCACATGACATTCAAGGTGGAAATGAGGAAGCACGTATCCATGCAAACGACTTCGCCCCTTCCAACAACGAATCCTCATGCAAACAACAACTAGGTTAGCCATATAATAACTCTCTTAAATATGAGTAACTTCTTCCTTTTGGGTCATAAAGTTAAGATTCTTATGCTTAGCAAGATTACATTTCGATTTGTTAAACTTACAATGATTACGACTAGCATTGTAGAAGCATTGCACCTCTCTTTTAAGTTAAGTAGCCAAAAAGATTTAGGCTCCTATATAGAGAATTTCCACTTTCGTCCCCGTATATGCCCTTAAGTAAGGCTAGTAAGCAAAATTACGAGTGAGTAATTTCGAAAATACTTTATGGTTCTTTTTTTCTTGTTGACAAGAATTGTAGCTAAGAAGATTATCATTGTCTGACATTGTTTTCTTATTGCTCAATGAATTATTGAAAAAGAAGAGAATGCTTTTCCTTGTTTCAATGGATATGTTTGCTGGTTTCATTGCTAATCTATAGGCACATCTTCTTCCCTACTTAGCTAACTCTGCTCTTGCTTACGTTGTTTGCAACAGGCGGAGGTAGTAGCAAGCCAAGGAATTGGCCTAGGGTAATCCCCTCCTATGCCACTGGGAATTATTTCCACCCTGGAGTTGGCCTAGGGTAATCCCCTCCTATGCCACTAGGAATTATTTCCACCTCGGGGTGGACATGTGATTATGGATGCTGCCTAGTTCTGTGGGCCTAAGCTTGTGCGGTGAATTAACCAATCTCATGTGAGTAGACGTCCCCTTTGAGGAGCGGGAGGGTTTGGTACCAATGACAGTGCTTGAGAGGGTGACAGGCCGGCTTGGCCCTCGCCAATTGGTCGACGAGGGAGTATGGTCCGTGGGGTATGCCTAGCTGGTTGAGGCTGGAAGACTAAATTCTAGATCATTGGTGGTTTGCTTTTAGTTTGGATATGTCTATGGACATGGATATGGAAGCTTGGATCTAGCAACTGACCCGATTTCAAGGTCTCTTTTGTAAACATTCTTGATGTAAATATTGTTGTTTTCAAAGGTTGTATTAAGGAACATTGTGGAACTTATTTAATTAAAGAACCTATTTCCATACGTTCCACGGTGTGGCAAGACCTAATTAGATAACAAAAATGACTGGGTAAGTGGGTGGATGGATGCCCCGATGGTACCATCCTATGGATTAGTGTGTTAGAATTTGTGTATGTCATGTGTTGAGTGGGATCTTGCACTTGTATTAGGTTGGTCATTTATTTTATGTATTTATGCTAGTCGTGGGGGTTATTTGCTAGAGTCGGCCAACTCCACATGGGCGGTCGGCCATCTTCACCCTTATATAAAGGCCTCCTCTCCTCTCACTTGTTATCCAACAACTTAGTTCATTCCTGATTAGGCACATGTTCTACAGCATCTGGCTGGTATTGACATTGTAAAAAGCCTCTTACAACATAACATGATGTTCATTGTTTGGTCTCTCTCTCTCTCTCTCTCTCTCTCTCTCTCTCTCTCTCTCTCTCTCTCTCTCTCTCTCCCCTATGTTTTTGCTTCCGCATTGTGCAACTTTATCATGGTATCAGAGCTCGAGCCTATGTGGTCTTGGGCGGTCCTAGCCTCTGTTGTTTGAGGTGCTTGAATTGAAGGAGGGTGTTGGAGGTGGCAATTCATGTAGCCACTATCGGGTTGTCGCATGAGTCTAGAAGTTGTGGTGGATTATCCCATATGCAAGAGCTCAGGATGCCAAAGAGCCATATATAGGGTGTGGTGGAACCTTGTCATAGATATCTCCTTTGGCTGGGTTTTTGTGGGAGCAATGACTAGGAGATGGGAGCCCAGCCACCGACATTGCTTAGTGCCCTGGGTGGTGTGCGTGTTGCTATTGCTACTGCATGATTTTGAGATGGTATCAATTGCTTAGGTGACCGACACTTCAAGGCAACCATGGAGATGAGTTTCCTTACTGCTGTAAAAAGTTCGACGTTTTTGGGAGCAGAAGAAGGCTTGTGTTTTTTGCTGCGTACGCAATAGAGGGCAGCGTTTTGTGCAATTTTCTAGGTGGCTGCATTTTCCTCACCACTTAGCAATTACGTTTTCCTCTGGCTACTGCATTTTCCTCTTGAAGGTTGCATTTTCACATTGGTGGCTGCGTTGTCTTCTAAGGTGTTGTGCTTTAGCTTTGGTGGCTGTGTTTTTGTGGTGGCAATAGCTCTTTCTCTCCTATGCTATCTTCTCCATCATTTGTTGTTGGTGGTGGTGCATGGATTGTGTTTTCAGCCCTAAGCAACAGTGGAGGTGTTTCTTCTCGTGTGCTTCAGCCTTGCCTTCGCTTGAGAAGGGGTTATCGGTCGTCCTGTGCTTTCATGGTGGTTGCGTTTGGAGCAGATCTCTAGATAGCAGTTGGTGGTCATCTTCTTTGCATGTGGAGCACTCTTCTTCGTGTGGAGCACCACAGACTTGTGGTATCTTCAATCTGCCTCTTCTTCAATGGATCTACCTACCTTGTGGGTGTTTTCAGTAAGTTTTAGTGGACTATTTACTATTATCCAACCCCTTCCTGTCTCAGTTTTGAGACGGGTCTGCTTGTTCCTTGTACCTCATTCCGTTGGAGAAGTGTTAGAGATTGGTTATGGAGTGTTCAGATCATCAGTGGCACAAAGGCTTGCTTGCAGTGGTGTGCTATTGTCGTGGATATGGGTTCCCTCTTGGAGGAGGCATCTGTCCTTCTTTCTCAAGAGCATTTAAGGTTCCCTCTTAGTGGATAGGATTAGGCACTCACTACTATAGTGGATAGGATTAGGCACTCGCTACCATAGTGTAACAGACAGAACGGTGTCACTGCTACTCTTCTAGAAAGCAAGAATTACAAGACCAAAGGTACAGCCCATGGCACGACCAAGTTTTCAAATATGGGTAATGATCGTATAATACTGGATGATGACTTTGATACTTCTAGGCTTCAAAAGCCAGAGAAGACCTAGATGTTAGCTTCTATAGTTATACAGATAGTTCTCCCCCATGTGCTTCCAACTAGAGGAGGCTTGTGGGCAGGAGAGGGGGCTATTGGTAGCTCCATTTTTGGTGCATGGGAACTGTGAGTTGGAGTTCCAAGCATGTAAAATATTGGCGAGACAAGTTCATTTTTTGGAACTATGGACTGGATGTGTTCCAAGTCTATTGCTTGGTGTAGCAGAGAAGTAGAGATTATGGATTGGATGAGTTCCAAGTTCATTGTTCGAGGTTTTCTGGGACGTGATGTGTTTATCATAAATATTTTTGGGGGATAATGGGCGCGATGTGTCGGGTAGCTCATCATTCTATACTTGGAGTTCCCTGCACACTAGTGGGGGAATTTGGAGCCAGGAAGTTTTCTTTGTTGTTCAGGGTGACATTTTGTTTTGATAAAGAGACATGTTGGCAGGTGCATCTTTTGTGGTGTATTCAATATCCAACCGATACTGGGGTGTCCATGGTCACATCTTCTTCATTAGTTTTCTTCTTCTGACTTTTTCACACTATGAGCTGCAGGGGGTGTTAGGATTTGTGCATCTCATGTGTTAAGTGGGATCTTGGCCTTGTATTAGGTTGGACATTTATCTTATGTATTTATGCTAGATTTAGTCGTGAGGATTTCCTAGTCATGGGGGTTATTTGTTGGAGTCACGGCCCCAGCTCCACAAGGGCGGTCCGGCCAGCTTCACCCTTATATAAAGGCCTTCTCTCCTCTCACTTGTTATCCAGCAACTCAGTTCATTCCTTATTAGGCACATGTTCTACATCATTTGCTAGCTGCTGGTATTGCCATTATAAAAGCATCTTGCTACATAACACAATGTTCATTATCTGATGTCTCTCTCTCTCCTTTTGCTTCCACATTGTGTAACTTTATCATGGTGGACCCGATAAGTTGGGTAACTCTGCAATGGATTTATTTATTATGATCGTGGGTGGTAAGAATAGGGCCCGAACAAGTTCCATTTTAGGGGAATGAGCCAACGGGCAGTGCCTCATAAAGAAAATAGGAAAAAGGCATTGGCTTCTATGAACCAAGTGCGGACTTGTTCCATCCTCGACCATGCACATTGAGTGCCGTTTGATTGGAGGAATAGATTCGTGATAGAGTTAGGTTCCTCCGTTTGCTCGTATCCTCATATTTTTGAGAGATTGAGGTGTCGTCAACAACCAGAGACAAGGGGAATCAGGTGCATATCAAAAGGATGCCCCTTCATGAATTTAGTGTGTCTCCCCATGGAGGCTATTTACATAGTGCATTGGCACCCATGAGATCAATCAAATTAAAAATCCACAAATCGTTATTGGACATAAGATCTTCTTTGTCCAATCCCTTTCCCATCCCACAAAGAGTCTATAAACAACTTAATAAGTCTCCAATGTATTTACCAATTGCAATGTTGGGCTTGAAATTTCAGACTATAGTATTCTTTTAAAGGGAATTTAGTTCTCTCACTAGAAGAATAGACAAAAAGTTACCCTTTGAAATAAATCCATGGTTTTCAAAAAAGTTATCATAATGCAAGGATGTGAATTGCATTACGAAAGGAAATAAAAAGAAAAAGAGAATTCCCCATTAGTATGTCTTGTAAAATGAACCCATAATTTACAAGATTTTATAGGGCCAAAATTCTAAGAGGGTTGTTACAAACCATGCCCAACTTTTTCTGAAGATCAAAATCTAGGGAAGATGCCACCAATATCCTTGCATTAAAGTAGAGTCACCATTGGTATCAAGCATAAAGCTGCTCCCCATTTTCTTTGGAAAAGGTATAGTTTTCAACCAAGGGAATGTCAAATTCCTTCACATCTATTAGACCAACATGCAAGGCTTTGGCGATTTTGGATATGTGACCCTATTAGAAATAATAACAAAAACCTGCAAGTAAGCTTGTTGGAAGAAAGTGGAACCACTCTTCACTAAAAGAAGATACTAGTCCTTTGTAAGGGCCCTCAAATCAATCGTGGCATGAAATAATCACCTAATAATCATATAGTGTAGAGACACAAGAGGTTAATTTTTATAAGGATCCTCAAAATAGTTGAGGCATGGAATCAATCAACGGAGAGTTCTATTTATCAAGTTCATCTAGGGTACATAGGTGTATATTAAAACAATATTCACGTAGGCAGATATGCAACAAAAAATACAATGCTGGTTGTTCAAGTCAAGTGCTTACCTTAGCCTTGCTGAATCATGTGTCATTAGGTCTTGCCTTTGAGCTACAATGCAACTTCTTTAATGTGGGTGCGTGTGCTCGTCAGTTGCATCCTCACTTCGTTTGTCACATCGGAATGCTCCTTTACTAAGGGGGTTCTTCCCTTGACTAGATGGAGGTGCGATAGCCTTCATGACTCTCTCACAAAAGGTGAATAGCAAAGAAACTAATGGAAGAGACAAACCTACAACCAAACCTATCTAGCTTGCATCTATCAAGTAAGTAAGAGTAGAGGAGAGAAGAGCTCATAAGTATTTTATTACACGGGAATAAATGTGTACTAGTTATTGTCAAAATTGACTTATATACAAGTGACTATCTTCACAATAGGCCAGCCAAACTTGAAAATGGTCAAACCAATATTATAGTCTTACGCGTGCAAGTATGTACACAAAGTCCATGGACTTTCCCTAAGCTCATAGTAAGGCTGCTTTATATGTTCCGGTATCATCTTACAAAAGGGTATATTGTTGATATGCTTTGGGTAGCTCTGGTGGGAGGCAACTTGTTGAGGTGGCATGAAAGCTATGTACGAAAGCTATATGTGATGTAGAAGTTATTCATGTGGGCCCCTTCTATTTTGGAATTAGCTTGGACCCTTCAAATTCAGGCAGTTGGTAGAAGCAACCCATGCTTTTTGATTGGTAGAAAGAGGGGATGGGCACAGAGCAGGTTTCGTCAAGTGGGTTTTGCAGCGGGTTTTTTTTACAACCACTCTATACCCATGTCTTATCTTTCTTTTCCCCTCCAGCCCAGCCCACCTCCTCCCCCCACCTCCCCAACCCAGCCCAACCCCTCCCTCCTCCCCCCCTCACGCTCTCTCTCCTCCTCCAACCCACTGCAACCAACACGCTCTCCCTCTACACACTTTATCTCTCTCCCTCTCTTTCTCTTCCTCCTTCAATACGCACTTTATCTCTCTCCCTCTCTTTCTCTTCCTCCTTCAATACGCACCCTCGTGCTCTCTCTCCCCCTCGAACCCACTACAACCAACACACTCTATCTCTATCTCTCTCCCTCTCTTTCTCTTCCTCCTTCAACATGCACCCTATGCTCTCTCCACCTCTATCTATCCCTCTCCCTTTCTTTCTCATCGTCTCGCCGCCATATGCTCTCTCCCCCTATCTAGCCCTCTACTAGTCCTTCCCCATGCCCTCCCTCCCTCTCTCTCTCTTTCTCCCTCTACACACTTTATCTCTCTCCCTCTCTTTCTCACCTTCCTTCAACATGCTCTCTCCACCTCTGTCTATTGCTCTCCCTCCCTCCCTCCCTCCCTCTTTCTATTTCTCCCTCTACACACTTTATCTCTCTCCCTCTCTTTCTCTTCCTCCTTCAACACTCACCCTCGTGTTCTCTCCACCTCTTTCTATCCCTCACTCTCTCTCTCTCTCTCTCTCTCTCTCTCTCTCTCTCTCTCTCTCTCTCTCTCTCTCTCTCTCATTGTAACCATATGCTCTCTCCCCTTGTCTAGTCCTCTCCCTCTCTCTCTCTCTATGCCCTGCCTCCCTCTCTCTCTCTCTCTCTCTCTCTCTCTCTCTCTCTCTCTCTCTCTCTTCATCCTTTAACATACGCCCTCATGTTATCTCCACACTTTTGTCTATTCCTCTCCCTCTCTCTCTATGCCCTCCTTCTCTCCCACCCTCCCTCCCTCTATATATATGTACGTAAAGAGAGTCGGAGAGGGAGAGAGAGGGAGAGGGAAAAAGGATCAATCCTGCCAATATCTCTCCCGCTTTCTTACCCCCCCCCCCTCTTTCACTCTCTCCCTCTTCCTTATGGTTAGTCTCTCTATCTCTCGCTTTCTCTCTACATCTCGTTCTATCTCTTTGGACCTCTCTATATGCAAATTCCTTAATTCGTTACCTTAAGGAGAGGAGCGATATTGAAGAAAAACAAAACAAACAATACCATACTTGCTCAATTAAATTCATGTACACAATGAATAATGTTTTCCAAGGAAAATGCATTTATTAGTTAAGAAATACTCCATACAAATGAGAGTTCTCTAACTAACCAAAAAGGGTAAATCCACACATTTACATATTCTATTTGCCATGATTACTCTCCTTTATTCAATTAACATACAACACTACATGGTCTACTTCTAGCACTACTAAACTAGGTGTCCTTCTCTTTCACTACCTTCCCAAGCTTCTCTATTTATCTATCTCCCTCTCTATATGCATATTCAAATTCACAACTTTAAGGAGAGGAGATATATTGAAGTAAAAAAACAAACGATACCATACGTTCTCAAAAAAATTCATGTACACAATGAATTTTTCCTTAGTAAAGATACAAACGAGACATATAAACGAGAGGTCTCTAACTTATTTTTTTTAAAAAATCCACACATATAGATATTTTAGCTACCATTATTATTCTCCTTTATTTAATTAACGCGGGCAACATTACATGGTTTGCTTGCACCACTACTAAACTAAGTGTCCTCTTTCACTAACTTCCCAAGCTCCTTTCAAAGAATGGTTTCTTTGTTGTCTCGATGATGTATCCAAATGCCCGCCAAATCCCTATTGTATTACTCAATTTCAAATTCTATTGATATACATCTCCATCTTCATTGATTTTTTTCCATAGCTTTTGTGCTTCTAGACCTTGTTGCATGTGCTTAAATATTTCATGTTCAGCCTCTTCTCTCTCTTTGACTTGCACCGATAGCTTAGACAAGACCTTGGTGAAGGCTTCTTTCATGTTCATCATAGTGCTGTTGGAGGTAGACATGTTGGAGTGATAAGAGGGAGAGAGAAAGAGGGTTTAGGGTTGAGAGACAGAGAAGGAATTAGGAAAAGCTTCTTGAGGGACTATGTATATATAGTGAATGCTTTCATGACTTTTGCTATATAGTAATTCTTTACTACATAGTTTACTATATAGTGATTTATTGCTAGACAGAGCAAGTGCTTTCTTAGAATGAAGAATGAGGAAGTGTTCCACTTTCCTAGATCCAGAATTTTACTAGATATGTTTATTTTTTCTAGTAAACTATCCAGCAAAATGTTTTTCTTTGCTATATAGGAATGTATTAAAAGTCCCTTATGGTTTGAGACAGTTTATTTTGAATTGTCCTCGTTTTTATCTTACACCTTCTCCTTCTTCAATGGGCTTCAACACTTTCTTTAGGTACATCTGTGCCTTCTACTTCTTGTGATAAGGACTTTTATTTCTTCTTCACCTGTTGATTCTTTGGGTAAGCGTAAGACAAATGACTAAAATTTTCTTCGCCTTATTTTTATGTAAGATGTTTAGGTTCTCCTTTGCTAATTGGGCTTGTTGTTATAGAATATCTTAAGACAACGATGATTGGACCCAGGTTTGAATACTTGGCTTGCCAAAACGACAAGTGGAGGACATAGATCCGAAGCTATGACCTTTTTTTTAATTTTTTTTAATTTTTTTGATACCCTCACTAAGAATGACATTTTGCAGACGCGTGATCCTCTCCATCTCACCTACGTTAACGCTTTCCCCAACTGGCGTTGTGCGGACGGCGAGCTGGGAGTTGTGGACACGTGCGGTGGTGCTGCGGCTGTTAAGGTAGGTGAAGCAGCTTGTACCAGAGTGAGACGTGGTGTTTTATGGAGTGGAGGGCATTAAAGAGGGTGCCAGTGCTTCTACTACGACTGACTGATGGCAATAGAGCCAGCTTACATGAGTGCAATGACGGTGGTGAAGCCTGGGGGGCGGTGGCAAGAAGGGGTGCCCTTGATACGGAGTGGGACGTGGGGCTGCGAGTAGTGTGGGCGGGGGCCGAGTTGAGGAAGGTGACCGATGTAGTAATGTGGCAGTGGGGCAAATGTGGGGGGGGTTTGGGCACCCCCTTTTTTGCCTTTTGGAAGAGGTTTGGGTGCTGGCGCCCAAATGTCCCCTCCCCCCTCGCCCTCCTTTTATTTGGTGTATATTGAAGGGTTTGGGTCACATCTTCCAACTATTCATACTATAACATCTTTTGCATGGTTTATGTAGTGTTATCTTTTTTAAATCCTCTCAAGAAGAGTCATGAGAACTCTAATAGTCCTCATCTCCGGGTATGGCCTTTCTAAACCCTCAAGAACGCTTATGGAACCTCCTCCTATCTCCATTAATTTTTAGTTCTTTCTTTTCTTAGCTATTACCCCACTTGATTCCTCAAATTTCCATTGCTCTATTGAGCCAAGGCAAGCCTAGGATTGCATTAGAAGATTATTCAAAGTTGGTAGAACCTCAATGGCATTGTGAATCTAAGACGTGCTATTCTCATGGCATATCTCTTATCAACCTAGGGACTTCACCCTTCCTTCTAGATGGGAAATTTTTTTAATAAAAAAATTGCATTAGAAGAATCACTCTCTGAGCTTGGTTTTTCTTTGAATTATGTTTACGCCTACCTGTTCACACCCCTACTTCATCTTTTGATGCGATCCATCTCTCGACCCATTGAGTAGTTGCCACACTTTTGGTTGATTTTTACAAGTGCAAATCCAAAAAGTAGCACAAAAATAAAAAATAAAAGCATAAGCAAAAATCCCATAAGTGGAATTTAAAAAAATAAAGGATTATTACAAAACAATCCTCTATTTCATTAATTTTAACATTGGCAATCTACATTTGGAGCCTCATCTCTCAATTTGGGTTGCATTCTCCCCCCCCCTCTCGACCATTTTTTTAAAGTTTCTTTTGGGTTGACTAACATATTTTAATGCTTGAGCATAGGTTGCATTCTTATGTATAGGAAAAACAATAAATTATGAAAAGAGGGGAAGTTTAATAAGATTAATGGATCACTAATGTAATTCATAATATCTTTTGGGGCTCATATGAGCATTATTATAAGTTTCTTAGGAAATATTTATATGCATTGGAAGCAAATGAGACATACACAAATTTATATGCATACGATTCAACACATGGATTAGAGATATGGTTTAAGGATATGGACATAAAACCAAAAGATATAGTTCATTGACAACATACCCAGCTTCTAAGTATGACTACACATATGCTTTAACTTATTGATATTTACATAAGCAAACATGATTCTCATGTATATTAACTTTTTGTTTGGTTTTAGTATGAACGTATCGTATGGACTAGAGCTCTATATACATTGGCTTTTAAAGATCACATCAAATTAACTTGTATATCTTGTGTTCCTTTTGATCTCATGTATTTGAAAAATATATGGTGGATGACATGTTTTGTAGCATTGAGACATGTTCATTGCTATTTGAAAAGATAGAAACAGAGAGAGAGAGAGAGAGAGAGAGAGAGAGAGAGAAGAGAGAGAGAGAGAGAGAGAAGAGAGAGAAGAGGGATAGACAACAAAGGGAGAGCATATGGTGGCAATGAGAGAGAGAGAGAGAGAGAGAGAGAGAGAGAGAGAGAGAGAGAGAGAGAAGGATAGACAGAGGTGGAGAGAGCATGCATGAGAGTGCATGTCGAAGGAGGTAGAGAGAGAGTGTGTGTAGAGGGAGAGGGAGACGGAGAGAGAGAGTGTAAAGAGAGAGGGATAGGGAAGATAGAGACATGAGAGAGAGAGAGAGAGAGAGAGAGAGAGAGAGAGAGAGAAAGTAGAGAAAGAGAGACAGGGAGGGACAGAGAGAGGGAGATCGAGTTGGTTGTAGTGGGAGGAGGGGGGAGGAGGGGGGAGGAGGTGGGCTGGGCTGAGGTGGGAGTAGGGAGGATGGGAGAAGAGAGAGAAGACAAGGGTATAGAGCTGTGAAAAAAACCTGCACCAAAGCCTGCTCAGAGAAACTCGCTTCGTGCTCACATTCGTAGAAAGAGTACCCAAGCATGGGTAGATGGTGGTCTGGACCTACTTGGTGGCATGACATGACACTATGACCAGACCTCACAAATTGACACTAAGAGGTTGGGCTTATTTGTGGCTAACATAATGATATGTTGGGAAAAGTGATTTGTGATTGTTTTAAATAGGAGTTGAAGGAGAGGGTGTATTCATTGAAGCTGGTAGAAGCTGCCACATCTTTTGATTGGCAGAAAGGAGCACCCAATACCCAAATAAATAATTGACATGGGTAGATGATGGCTGTTTGGACCTACTTGTGTGGCAGCACAACCGGATATTATGCCTAGACCTCATAGCTTGATGCTTAGAGATTAGGCTTCTTCATGGCTGACATGTAAGCCAAGGCAAGGTGTGGTTGCGTTGAGTAGGAGAGGTTATATTCATTGAAGCTCTTAGGAGGTACTTGCAAGGTTGATGGTTATCCAGGCAATGAGTCATACTATGGGTAAGGCTTGTGCATGCCATGGTCCATCCATCCATAAATGTACTTGGACGGTAATCCTTAATGAGGCTAGTTGGTGCATAAGGTGCGAGACATGAAAAAACAAAATGTGATGTACTTAGTGAAATATGCACATGGCTGCATGTGCGATGTTGGTGCATGTGCAATGGGTTGAAGGTGTTCTCGTGTGCGTACTGCTCCAATTGTGAGAGGGCTTCTCTAAGTCAAGTGTCACGGGACCCTTTTGTACTTCTTGAATATAATAATTTAAAATCTCACAAATTACATCAAAATTGAAACAAAGACTTGAATTAAATTGAAAAATAAATAACATAGCATAACACAAGGCAAGAGAATTAGAATAACATCATCATCAAGAGTAAAAGAGTAAAGGATAGAGAGTACCACACAGAAGACAAGATTGGGTGCAATCTCCCCCCTCAAGTGTGTAGCTCCACTTCCACGACTTGAGTATTCAGAGAATTTTATTCATAAAAATAGCCCAAGGAGCTAATAATAGATGTGCGTACAAATTGGGCTTGCTTTTCCCACTTTTGGGTATTGCTTTACATATTATTATCCATATGAAGTCTCCTAAGGTTTGTACATATAAAAACCTTTGTCCAAATATAATTGCTAATGGGCCTTGTTTACAAAAAATAACTTTTTGCACATTTGCACATTCCATTAAGCTGAATCCTATACAAATTAATTTAAGCATATTTTTCTATGATTACTAATTCATCAAAAATATGATAAAATATATACCTGTAACAATCCTGCCGTTTGAGGAAGCAATTGTCCTCAGTTGTGTAGGAAAAATGTTGAGAGAACAAGATTATGCTCGTAAGGTATTGATGTCATAACCTGCCATGGCTCAGAGGTTCTTATGGACATGGAATACTAACAAGAAAACTCGTACGACACCTAAATTGGTGATCGTCACTGTGCACCTAAATTGGTGATTATCACACTGATTATCAAATAAAAAATAATATGCATAAAAATCTAATACATGATTCACAAAAGAAAAATGATCATCATCTTCACACCACCACTCAATCCACCAGCCATACGACACCTCAATCGGTACCCTCGTATAGTGACACCTCAATTGGTACCCTCGCACATCTCATGCAGTGTGACACCTCAATCAGTATCCTCGCACTTCTCGTTGGCTATACTCAGACACTGTCCACGTTAGTTAAATAATTAATTGAACACATCAATTAATCCCAACGTTGCCTTGAGATATAGATAACTCACAAGTATTGAAATAATAGCCACACATATGTTTGCCAGGTGTAAGTAACCCGAGAATCACTCCTCCATACAAACCAATTGAAACAAACAGTGGAGGCCCAAAAGCATGGCATATATGGCTGTCGCCGATATATAGTTGCATAAACACATGAGAGGATGGCTTCATGATTGGTGTGGAAGACTAGATTTACACATAACGCATATGCAATGAACCAATCAATTGAATGTATGTAAGACGAGTCTAAGTGTCCCATACCACATAGGTGCGTTGCACATACACACATAGGATAGTAAAAGATAGAAGACATCAATGTGTATGGAGTAAGTATATGAAACCAATCTGATATCCCATACCACTAGATTAATTCCATATAAATTTTGACATAAATTTTCTCTATCTAGAAATTTTATTTAAGTTACTGAACTTGAACTAATTTTAATGTTGAATCTATGGTTTATTAATTAGGTTCTTAGGTTGGAAAAATATTATAGAAATATTTATGAAAAAGTTGTATAAAAAAGAAGTGAATATATACATACCTCCATCGTTGGTGTTATCAAAATTATCTGTCAAAAGAATTTTGACACTCAAAGAGACGTGAGTTGTTATTACTTTTATGGATAGGGTATAATAAGTTATTAAATAATCTCACGAAAAGCTTAACATCATAAGAATGAAAGTTAAATTGGTTATGGATATAAGGATAGGGAATACTAACCTTGAGTTGAAAAGTTGTTTGAGAGGATGTGAGATTATAAATGAAGAGTGGATAAAATTGATAAAACATGAATGACTAGTAATGATTCTAACAATCTTGATTAAGCGAACAAGTCTAGATGATAAAAGATTAATTTACATTTGAGGTTGAAATAGACTTGAATAATAAACATGAAACTTAAGCGTAAGAAAGTTGTACCTTTTTATATATTTGATTGCAATGATGCTCTACATTGAGAAAAATGAGAAACAATGCTAATGGATTGAAATATAATTATTCTTCCAAACGTAGCTAGGGTTATATTTAATTATGACTTTATAAGAAATAGAACTTATAGTAGTATGATTTGAAACTCTATGTATAATTATTTAAGCATGATTATTGTAAAGATAAAAATGATAATCTTACTTGGACGGTACTTGAATTATTGTCTAAAAGATAAAACTTTCATAAAGATATTGGAAGAATTATTTATGAAGTTATGGAAAATAGCAACTTACTTTTGCAAGTGTCGGATAGTTTTGCTACAAAATACATTATTAAAAAGGACACAAATACCGCACATATGTGACATTTTAATTTGCTATGAAGATTAAAATTATGAAAAATGGAGAAACAATTTACTATTGGCATAAAGATAAAGAGATACCAACAAGAGAAATGAATACAAGAAGTCGGATAATATTTACATTCTTCTAATGATGCGAGTATGGTCAGGTATTATCATTTTCTCAAGGGGTAATATGGTTCTAAGGTAACGGAGTCGATTCATAAACTCTTCATCTGTTATCAACAACAAATCATCTTCTATAGTATATCCACGTATGATGTCAATCCACTCTAAAAGGTGACAAAAATGTATGTTTGGAGTAAAAACTGTGGTGTTTCCAATAGGTATGAAAACAAAACATTCTTCGTGATCATGCGTCCAGATCTTTGACCATTCATCTTGTTTTATCGGCGGTTGAATATCCGTAGCAGTTGTTGAAAAATAGCATAATTTCATTCATATAAATATGCTAAGTGGGTGCATTGTGTCATGAGTCGCATGAGCTCCGAAAGTGTATGAGGATTTTCTCATGCACACGTGCACACACACACACACACACGCACACGCACTCTCTCTCTCTCTCTCTCTCTCACACACACACACACCCCCACACACACACACCCACATGTAAATATATATTATCTATAATATTATGTTTATTATATTTAGAGACGTATACCTATATATACATGTGCATTTATAAAATAAATAAACACATATATTTTATTAATATTAAATTTTAACACGTGGGGATGCATGATGAGGTGTGTTCACTCTTAAATAAGTGTATCTTAAATACAATGTCTTTTGTCTTCTCTTTTGCATACATATGTATGTGATTGTGTGTGCACATACACACGTATGTGTGATTGTGTAATGTCTTCACGCGTGCATGTGTTGTGCGTGTCTTGATTATGTGTATGTGTTAGTGTGTATTTGTTGTGTGTGTGTGTACATGGTGTGTATGTTTTTATATATGTGTATCCATAGCGAGTGTCTACATGTACGTGTGTGTGAGCATGTGAATATACTCGTGTGTACATCTATGTGTGTGCACGTGCAGGTGTATATGTGTGTGTGAGTGTGTGCATGTCCATGTGTGTGCGCATATACTTGTGTATGTGAGTGTATTTATATGCTTGTGTGCATGTATACACATGTGTGTATGTGCAAGCTTGAGTATGTGTGCATCTCTATATGTTGCATGTGTGTCCATGCGTGCGAGTGTGTGTATGTGTGTGTGTATACGTGTGTGCACGTATCATGTGCTTGTGTCTGTGTGTTATGTGTGTGTATGTGTATGCATGAACATACATGTGTGTGCATCGACATACATATAAATCTATTTATATATACATGCTTACATACCTATAGATACACATACATACATATTATATATATGTGTGTGTATGTATGTATATTCTCTCTTTTACACATGCACATAATATATATGTTTGTGTGTGTATGTGTAAGCTTGAGTATGTGTGCAAGTGTGCATATCTCTATATGTTGCACGTGTGTCCATGCGTGCGAGTGTGTGTATGTGTTTTTGTATGCGTGTGTGCACGTATCATGTGCTGGTGTCTGTGTGTTGTGTGTGTGTGTGTGCATGAACATACATGTGTGTACGTCGACATACATATAAATCTATTTATATATACATGCTTACATACCTATATATACACATACATACATATTATATATAAGTGTGTGTATCTATAAGTATGTAAGCATGTATACAAAGGTTTGAAAGATGTGAGATGAGATCTTCTTAGATTCAAATTCAAAATTGCATTGATTGCATTGGAAGATGTGAGATTTGGCTCCTCCTCACGCTTGCAGGAGGAGTGGTTATTTTGAATTAGCCCCACCTCCTTTGCCCACATGGAGGGAGGTGGGATTGTGGTTAATCTTGTATATATATATATATATATATATATATATAAGCTTGATTATTAAGCCTTTAAGCAAAGCTTATAAAGCTTTTAAAAGAAAACGTAGCTTCATTGTTAGAACCCGTTGCTGCAGGAGTGCTAGAGGACGTCCGACGTAATTTCGCTGGAAAGGAGATCAACTAAACCACCCTTGCCTTGAATTTTTGAGAGAGAGAATTAATATTTACTCCTAATTAATCTCCAATTAATCCAATTATGACTGCGAGAAAAAATGATTTGATTTTTTAAACGATAAATTGATTTGAGAAACTCCTAGATCTGTCCATTGTAGAAATCAGACACCTCCATTGGTTTAGCAATCTTGCTATGGCCCTCTATGCTCTTCCCCTTGCTGATTCGATCGGTACAGACGGATTATGAAAAGGATTAGTGAGATTCAAGGTGGTTTTTGTAAACCAACTAATGGTTTTTCCACCTTACTTTACCCTTTGGGTAATAGATTGATGGGGATTTGTTGTCCAATGGAATGGTTAAAGACAAGCCTTCTTTCAACCATACATAAACATAAACTTATTCTTCTTCAAATTAAATTAAAAAAATTTACCAAAATCACATGTGCCTTTATCTCTTTCACCTCTTTGTCCACAAGTCTTTGACGGGCTTCAAGAAGATTAAATTAAACCAAAGCTCTGATACCATTGTCATAGGCCTTTTGTACTTCTTGAAGAAAATAATTTAAAATCTCACAATTACATCAAAATTGAAACAAAGACTTGAATTAAATTGAAAAATAAATAACATAGCATAACACAAGGCAAGAGAATTAGAATAACTTCACCATCAAGAGTAAAAAAGTAAAGGATAGAGAGTACCACACAGAAGACAAGATTGGGTGCAATCTCCCCCCTCAAGTGTGTAGCTCAACTTCCACGACTTGAGTATTTAGAGAATTTTATTCATAAAAATAGCCCAAGGAGCTAATAATAGATGTACATACAAATCGGTTGGGCTTGCTTTTTCCACTTTTGGATATTGCTTTACATATTATTATCCATATGAAGTCTCTTAAGGTTTGTACATATAAAAACCGTTGCCCAAATATAATTGCTAATGGGCCTTGTTACAAAAAATAACTTTGTGCACATTTGCACATTCCATTAAGCTGAATCCAGCACTAATTAATTTAAGCATATTTTTCTACGATTATTAATTCATTAAAATATAATAAAATATATACCTGTAACATCAACTGCTTTCTTTGAGTCTCTTTATTGCTTTCCTTGACATTTATTTGTCGACATGGGAGTCAAAATCATAAGATGCATTCGACAATAGACTTTGCCTAATGCTTCAATAAAGTTGGGTGGCCTTTTCAGCTAGGTTAATTTGGTATTATTGAGCACTATGGATCTAGACCAATGAGTGATGTGATCAAAGAAGAGGCAATGGGAGGTTCTTGTTGATTTGAGGAGGGTCCAGGTGGAGGGTCATACCATGGGCCAACTTGTGCCTACCAGTCCCCCGTCCAGAAGCATACGTGGATGGTGGTAGGCTTTTGAGAATAATGAGGGTTTGTGCAGGTGCTTGAGATAGTGGTGCCTATTCCTATTAGATGTGTCTACTAAATGTAGAGAGTGTGCGCGAAAAATTGCCAATGTTGGATGAGACTTACCAACATGCATTGGCTCTAAAGATACCACCGGCCTCATAGAAGGAAGTGATGAAGGGCTTGTGGGAAAGCTAATGATTAGATCGTCAGTGATACCAAATCGTGGTATATGGCATGGCTTCCAAAAGTGACCGCCCTATGGCCGTGGAAGTACTTGACCATGCCATAAAGATCTTATTTGTTGGCAAAAGTTGGAGCCTTCATTAAGGTCAAAGACCAGGCATCCATTGGTTCTTGGGCACCTCCTCAAGGACAAGGATGATGGCATGTGGCCATTAACAAGGTTAGGGATCTTGGTGTAGTAGAGCTTATTAAAGTTCTTCATTCAGAGTCACATCTACGTGGTGGTGAGTGGAGTGGGTCCATCAATGCATGGAAAGTTGTACATGGCCCCTTTTCTTTCTATGTACAAGAACTTATGCTAGGACCACCTTCTTTTGATTGGTATAAACTTGGGGTCAACGTGGACTTCTCTAGGTGTGGCCATGTACTCTTGCCACATCTGGTGGGTCATTGAGGAGATAGGGCATGAGCTGCTCAGGTTGTACTCCTATGCGACTTGCTAATGTGTAGTCCCTTTGGATTAACAAATTGCTAACCTCCCATAGGTGGTTGATCTTCTATTCGGCGAACAAGTGATCCATGTGTTGATTCACCAGACATAGTCCCTTTGGATCAATAAATTGCCAACCTCCTTTGGTGTATCGTGCGAGTGGTCACTGTTCTGTTGGGAAAATCGGTGATCCACGTGTTGATTCACTAGATGGATTTTGTCCATTTGTTAATTCATGTGAACAACGAATTGCCATCCTCCTTGTGTGGTGTCGTGCGAGTGGTCACTATTTTGTTGGGCAAACAAGTGATCCATGTGTTGTTTCTCACTAAATGGATTTTGTCCTTGTGTTGATCCATGTGTTGAATAGCAGATAGATATCAACCATGTGTTGAACAATAGATGGATTTCAACCATGTCAAAGGGTGTATCAAAGCTGTTACATGGAAGTTGCATTGGAATGTGAGGTCTGTACATTGGGTGAGTAAGTGAGTCAATGTTCATGGATATGTAAGGACACCCATGGGGTTGAATTGTCGACGAAGTAGGTAATCCTATGGAGGATGATGTTGATGGATTAATGGGTCGGGTGGGTGGGGTAGCTTGAGGATCGCTCATGGCTGGGGTTGGGTTTTATTCTAGGTATTTTCTTTCGAGGATTTGCTGTATCACCCAAAATGTTAGGAGAGTGTGCCTCATTGGATTGTATATCTTATTTTCTTGGGTTGGGTTTTATTCCTAGGGGTTTCTTTTGAGGATTTGCTTTATCACGCAAAATGCCAGGAGAGTGTGCCTCATTAGATTATAGATCTTCATGTTTAGAAGGTTGGGCCCCACCTTGTTTATCTTTTGAGGGTTTTGCTCCTAGGAGTTTTCTTTTAAGGATTTGCTTTATCACCCAAAATTCTAGGAGAGTGTGCCTCGTGGGATTGTAGACCTTCTTTTTTAGAAGGTTGGGTCCCTAAACTACGAGGATTATCCACTTCATCTGTAGGCTTGTGGCTATTGAAAAAGGCATAGGCCTCATGTGCCTTGTTGATGGCTATGTCTTGTGGGTAAGCCACATGGCCACATGAATGGTGTGAATGGTGGCATCTCTGTCGGTAAGGGCTTGCTCGAGGTAAGTGTAGACTATTTGATATAGTCGGGAGGTTGCCATGTGGTTATTGGGCATGTGATAAACATGGTGATAGGTTAACTTCACGCCTCATCAAATGAGGGTCTTCATGGCTACCATGGCCGAGTGAAGAAAATCATCATTGATGGGCTAGTTGAGGCCATTAGGTGCACTGAGTTTGAGGAAGTGATCTTTCTTGATAAGAATGTATAATTGATGATGAACATGTGGCACCACGTGGCAAGGTTGGACACAATTGGATGGGGTTCAATGGAGTATAGAAGTGTGTGGTGTGCACAAAGAAGGAGATGACTTGATTGAAGAAGAAGAGGGTTAGTGTTGATTGCCATGTAGTGTTGAAGATGGTGTGGAAGGGAGGGGGTTGAGATAGTGTGTGGTGTGCACAAAGAAGGAGATGACTTGATTGAAGAAGAAGAGGGTTGCCAGTGTTGATTGCCATGTAGTGTTGAAGATGGTGTGGAAGGGAGGGGGTTGAGATAGGGTTGGATAAAAAGATATTGAATTGAACCAAGTGAAGGGCTAGGGTACGATTCAAGAATTTAAGGTTAGGACTGATTATTGGTACGATTCAAGAGTTTAAGGTTAGGACTGATTATTGGTAAGGTGTTGAGTTTGGTTGCCCATGAGAGAAGCATATCCAATTAGCTTCTTTTGGTTGTGACCTTCCAAGGCAATGGATTCCAGCTTATGGATTTTGATTTGTGCCTAGGTGATGAGGGTTTCTTTATATTGGAGGAAGCTCTTGATAGGCCGCTTCTAGAGGTGCCTACTTAGCCAAGGCTTGATTATAGTCCTCATAGAATTTGGTCACGGCTCGGGTTTTCCCTCTCATTATCTGAAGGGCATCTTCACACTCTTTTGCAAACGGGTTAGCTCTAGGGATGGCTTGGGTTTCTTTGGCTTTAGCTTGCTTGACCTCATTGATAAGTTGGGCATCATGTGCTTGGGTTGCCATAATCTTGGCTACTTCTAGTTCCTGGTATTGTAGTCGGAGGGCATCCATGTACTACTTATTTTATGGGTTTTGACTAGCTCCTCTAGGGTGGCATCGACAACAATAGCTCCTTTTCAAGCCTATGGATTTCTCTTTAAAACCAATCAATGGAGTGATAAGTCATCTACCTTTCGTGGAGACTTGTGGGAACTACATTATATGTGGAAATAATTCGTTCTAGCAATGTAATCCTGCATTGTCTCTCCTTCCTCTTGTTGGAGGTCATAGATTTATGTAATGGGGCTCCATCTAGCTCCTCCACTAGGTGAGAATCCCACAATGAATGTGTGTCTTGAGATCTCATAGCACAAATGAATGTGTGTCTTGAGACCTAAACCACTGACCTACTTTGCCTTTAAGGCAAAGTCTACATGAATAGATCTTGGTGGAATCATCAATCCTTCCCATGGCCTTGCAAACTTGAATGAACTTATCTAGTAGGTACTGAATGGGATCTCCAGCTCCATCAACTTTGGTCATCATCCTTGAGATGTGGATTGGCTTTGTTTTTTCCAACTTTGAGCATCTAAGTGCTATGTTTGTGGAGAGTGGTTGTATAAATCCCTCTGTCTCGCGGTTTGGGAATTCTTATTGTGCGGCTCCAATGACACTTGTTCTATGTTAGCCTTGCTTTAAGACTCGTTTTGAGGCTGGAGGCTTGTTGCTAGGACACATTATGCAAATGATCTCGTGGGTTTCCAGGGTTTGAGGTAGTCTCAGCTCTTTACCCTTCCTATGTTCCTTGGTCCTCGTCTAAATGGAGAGGTGGTTCCATGGTGAAGAAGCTTATATAATGGACTCTTGTAGAAGGTGGGACTCCTGCTTGCATTGTGTGTGGCTACTCTTGGGTATACTTGCCCCTAATGTAAAAGGTGGAACTCCTACTTGCATTATGTGCACTTGTTGTGTTGGGAATAATTGTCCCTAATGGTACAGTAAAAGCAACATGTCATGATGATTGTAATTCTTGTTGTTAAGTTGCTTGGTAAACCTAGCTTAGGATGATCGACACTGTTATGTGCACATTATATGTGCATATACTAGGAGGCTAACCCACATTAGGCTTGTGAGCATGGGAGCATGGGAACAAGCTCTTGTGGAGGATGGGTTAGGGCTAACCTTAGGGGTTGAGGTTAGGGTCAGGCATCCAAGGGTCACACATGGGAAATGGAGAGTCAAGAGTCACTTGAGGGCCTTCGTATATAATAGGGGCATGGGGCACACTCAAGGGATATCCTCTTGTGTAGAGAATTGTATCTACTCTCATGCCATTTCACACTAGAGCTATGTGTTGCTAGAATGATGTCATATCTCTTGGTGGTATGGGACACCAAGGTAAGATATGTGGTGCTTCATTGTATTTATGTGTACACCCTTGGGCTTGGGAATGAATTTTATTGCAGATATTCTTGGTAGAATGAATTTTCTGAATTTTTATAATTTTTGGAAATTTTTCTTAATTATTTATAAAATTTTAGAGCATTTTTATGGTAAAAAAGTATTTTTATGCATTTTGGCGAGTTTTCTACGGAGATGCTATCAATTTTCTGCCAAAATTTTTGTTGAAATGCAGTATGGGGTAGCTAATTGATTCATTCGGTTCTCTCCCGTGTGCATAAAATTATTTTCTTCCCTCAGAATCTTGAATTTTCTTCTATTTTTCTCTCCCGCGTGTGTGAACACCTCTTAAAAGGCATATTTTGATTAATGTTAATCATAATTAAGTTTTGATTATGATTAAAAATCAATTAAACCTTAATCCTCCTCTTTGTTAACAGAGAAGGAGGGGGTGGAGAGAGAGACAATGTTGGAATGGAGAAGAAGGGGGGGAGAGAGAGGAGCTCTCCTCCTCTCTCTTTCATAAATCGCAATGCATCCGGGGGGGGGGGGGTGCTGCAGGTCACCGGGCGGAAAAAAGCCACCCCCCTAAAATCTTTTTTTAAGGTTTATAATTAAAGCTTTAAAAAAACTTTAAAATATAAAAAAGAGAGTTTTTTTTAATTAAAAACTTTTCAAAAAAGCTTGAAAAAAAAGAAAAAAAGATTTGAAATTTTTTCTTATCTATTTTTTTTTCTCTGAATTTTTTTTCTTAGAGCCCTTTGGCTTTCCATCTCCGGGGAAACCTATTGACCTTTCGAATTCTGGGGATCTTTTGACCTTTCGAATTCTGAAAACTTTTGACCTTTCACATTCCTTTTTTTTAAATCTTTTCATTTCCCCGAAATTGTTGGCTTTCCGTATTCTGGGAAGACCATTGGGATTTCAAAATTTTTGGACCGTTCGTATTCTAAAATTAAAAATTTTGAAAAATTCTTGAAAATTAGTGAAAAAATAGACAAAGGTTATTTTAATTTTTTTGGAAAATTTGGGATTGGTGATTGGCATGTGGAGTGTCCATTCGGGCACCCGTGACCATTTAACTTCCTTTAAAAATTTATTTTTTGCCTAGAAAATTTATTAAAATTATAAATTTTTATTGGATTTGAGAATTGTTAGGGCGGAATGGAAAATTTCATGAATGATGGGATTATCAGGAGAATTTAGGAATATTCTATATATTATTTTTAGAAATCCTAGAAATTGGTATTTTGGCAAATCTAATTGCTATTTTTTTTTTGGAAAAATATAGATTTAGAATGCCATAAGATAGGTTTGGTGGAACGTTTAAGTGTGGTCTATGCTTAATGTCCTAAGCCTAAGACAAATTCTATCATGGGTTAGTTGATCAAGTTGTTTTGGTGGATTTTATTGGATGGTTTCCAAGTTTTATATGGACTCATCAGGTTCTACCAAGATCACTTGTGCCTAGGGGTTTTTAATGAGTGCTACACATGTGCTTCACTTTCTTACTTTGGAGTTTTGCTTGAACAACACCACGTTCATATACTCCGGATTGATGAGTTGGCCACCAATTTTAATGCTTCTTTTGGCATGATTAATGAACATTAGATGGAATGCATTGATTTTTATGTTCAACTATGTTTTTCATGGATTCGAGGTACTTCTATGCTTCTATCCATGGTTTTATGAGGATCTTTTGATCTTTTGGATAATATCATGTGCTTTGAAAAGGTAGTGTTTGCCTTCGTTTTTGCACATAATTTTGGACTATGTTCCTTGTACTCTTGTACATATTCCAACTTAGAGACTTGGTTGCTTATGTATCTAGGTGAATTGTTATTTTTCTACCCCAACTTTATTATGTTTATTGAGTAGCTATCATTAGAAAGGTGCTAATAATTCAAATTGTTTTCTAATGATGTACTCGGAAAGAGTTATTCCTTGATGTGGTCTCAAGTATATAGAGACAGGTTTTAGTATGTAAAAGTCTGGGATAAGGCTATCTCATTCCTTTTATGCTGGATTTTACTCATATTTCCTAGACGGCAAGTATGTTATGTGCACATTATATGTGCATATACTAGGAGGCTAACCCACATTAGGCTTGTGAGCATGGGAGCATGGGAACAAGCTCTAGTGGAGCATGGGTTACGGCTAACCTTAGGGGTTGAGGTTAGGGTTAGACATCCAAGGGTTACACATGGAAAATGGAGAGTCAAGAGTCACTTGAGGGCCCTCTTATATAATAGGGGCATGGGAAACACTCAAGGGATGTCCTTTTGTGTAGAGCATTGTATCTACTCTCATGCCATTTCACACTAGAGCTATGTGCTACTAGAATGATGTCATATCTCTTGGTGGTATGGGACACCAAGGTAAGGTATGTGGTACTTCATTGTATTTATATGTGCACTCTTGGTCTCAAGGGTGGTTGGGTGGATAAGTTTATGCCTGGTTTATGCATGATGATTATCTAGAGAGTTCTTAGGGTTTTAATAGACACTAAATATTTGGAACATTGTGGTGTCTGACATGGTTTGAGCACTACTTGAGGGAGCGAACCTTGAGGTTCCTAGACGTGCTCTCCACCTCCTTCTCTGGAGCTTCACCCAAAGATAGGGTAGTTTAGTGCCCTTTTCATGAAGCTGATTGTGATGTTTATAGAGCTAGTGGGTGATTTTAGGGCTCGAAGAAGAGAGGCAGCTCCCATTTCAAGGGATTATATTATTCCTTTGCTTACTTCTATGTTTAGTTGGTTCATCTCGTCCCAAAGCTCCTTGCTTGAGCTAGATCCAAAGGAGTATCACCTTCTTAACAAGGAAGCACTCTACTAAGTGCTTGTTTGTTGGAACCGAACTCTATTGTGAGTGCTAGCCATTTACTGGAATCGAACTCTATTGAGTGCTGGTTGTTTGTTGGAACCAAACTCTATTTGTGAGTGCTAGCCATTTACTGGAATCGAACTCTATTGAGTGATGGCCGTTTGCTGGGACCAAAGGCTAGGTTAGTTTGACTGAGTGGGCTTAAGGAGGTGTGGTTTAATGCGCTATAGTGCCGAGTGTAGTATCGTTCCATTAGTCTGGATTGAGTTTGCATCAAAGGGTTTCAAAAAAATCTTAGAACGTAAGTTGTGCTCAAGCTATTAAAAGAAAGTTTTTTTTCTTTCTTCTATTTAGTTTGAGTTTTTTGTTTTTCAAAACCTTTTTTTATAAGGCTCATGTCTCACGCCTGTAAACTCACATCTCTAGGCTCACATTTGTGAGCTCACGCATGTGGACTCATGCCTCTAGAATCATGTTTGTAGGCGGCTCACAACTTTTTTGTATGAAATAGGCTCACAAAGGTCTAGTGAGCTAGAGACTCGCATCAGGCATGGTAAGCTCACGCCTTTAGATCCACGTCTTTAGACTTATGTTTATGAACTCACGCCTCTAGACTCACGTCTGATGGGCTCACATTTCTAGACTCACGTATGTATGCTCACAGATATAGGGTCACGCCTATAGACTCATGTTTGTAGGCTCATTTTTTTTTTCTTGTGTGAACTAGGCTCACAACTTTTTATGAAATGGGCCTATGACAAGGTTGGTGTGCAATTATTGTGTAATTATTAAGCAATAATTATACTTAATGCCCTAATAATTACAAAGGACAAGAATTTTCCTTGAAAATTAGAGATGATACATATTATATGATAAGAAAATCCTTGAGATGGTTTGGCCTAGTTTTGGAGTGTTTTTGAGATTTTTTTGCACTTGATAGGAGGTGATTAAGATTCATAATCCTAATTAATGGTGGGTTCAATTGAGTTAATGAATATTTTTTGATTATTTTTGGTTGGTTTTGCATGTTTCTAATTCCAAGAATGTGTGAAAAATATCACATGCAAGAACAAAAATTAACTTTCCACTCCAATCCACACTTAATAGATCTCAATGCGTAAGTTTTTGGACTGGATTCCAATCATAATCACAAATGCCGAGCGATTCCTTGGCGTAATGTAATAAGATCTAAGCCTCATGAGCTTCAAAATCATGCAAAAGACCAAGAAACCAAGGGTTTTCCCTTCCAAGATATAAAAATAATGTAAACAAGCTTCAAAAAACCAAATAAAAAACAACAAAACATACACATCCAAAGCTCCAAAACCATAGGCCTTTTGGAGTGTGACCTCCTAATCGACATTGGGCAATATTAGGTGATCCCCATAGCTTGGAATGGGGATTGGATGGAAGAAGGGAGCTAAGCTGCCTTAGGCTAGTCCTTATTGGTGGGACCAAATATGTTCAAGTCCAGCGCTTACCTTAGCCTTACTGAATCAAGTGTCGTTAGGTCTTGCCTCCTTCAGGCGCAACTCCTCGATGTGGGTGCGTTAGCTTGTATGTCATTTGCATCCTTGTTGTCACGCTGGTATATTCCTTTGCTAAGGGGGTAAAGGTAGAGCTTCCCTTGCCTAGATGGAGGCAAGAAGGAGATAGCCTTGGGTGGTTTTGTGTCATAAAAGGTGGATAGGGAAGAATCTAATAGAAGAGGGAAACCTACAATCAAACCTATCTAAACCAAGCAAGATTCGATCGCATACATACAAGTAAGAGTAGAGGAGAGAAGAGCTCACAAGTATTCTGTTGCAAAGGAGTGATTGCTATCAAAATTGACTTAGAGATAATTGACTAGGTGCTCACACTAGGCCGACCAAACTTAAAAATGGTCCAACCACTATTACTAGTCTTAAGTAATATACACGAAGTTCTCTGACTTTCCCTATTTGACATTAAGCTCATGATAAGGCCACTTTATATGTTCGAATGCTATCTTACAAAAGATAGGTGCCCGTTTGAGCAGGTAAGATAGCAAAGCTCCTTCGGTAGGTAGGTCGAGCGGGTAGGATGGCAAAGCGCCTTACGGTAGGTCGGGCGGTTTAAACCATGTTAACCTGTGAAGTGGTTAACACTCATCCATGGTTTAGCCACATGGGGCACCTTTTTTTTCCCCCCACTAAATCTTGTCGAGAGTTAACAAAATAAATTTTGGGCTTGCTCTAAAATTTAAGATTTTGGGCTTACTCCAAAATTTTTGGTTTTGATTATTGGCAAGGTGCCTAGTTGCAAGTAGTGCCCAATTGACACCCTTGGAGCCTGAACTAGAATGCGAAAGGAATAATTCTTAAATTGATTCATTTCTTGAACTAAAATCGGGGTGGGTTCGGAGGGGTTTTTGCTGGCTCTTATAGGAGAACATCATTTCGCAATTTTGTAGCCACCATCAGTAAAGCTCAATGTTAGACAAAAACAACTTTGAAGTGTATTTTTACCATCTTAAATCAAAGAAAATTAGCCAAGGGTTTTCTTAGTTTTTATTTTAAGAAATGTATTTTAGTACATTCTACAGTAAATTGGCATCAAATTGGTATACATCATTGTAATGCAAACTATTGATTTAACGAGTTGTCTTTATTTAGATTGGTTGGGAAAAAGGTTTCTATTGAGCACTAAAAAGAGAAATGCCCTACACCAACTGAGGAGACCTAGAGGAGGGTGGTGGGTTGCAGCCTTAAATGAGGGACTAAGTCACCTAAGTCATGTGAAGGAGAAAAAGGGGTGACTAAGCGCATCAGAGCAGGGATGAAATTTGCAACCAGGGGAAAGCTACAAGGCACCTTTGCTTTCAATGAAACAGATATGTACTTGGGATGACCTTTTCTTGAAACCAATTTTGAGGGTGAAATGGGATTTAAAGGGGGCTTTCTCCTAACCAGCTGCTAACTACGGCAATTTCCGGTATCGTGTGAACAGGCCCTAAGTCTGTGGCGGTATATTCATACCGGCTCAGCTGAGGGGACGTTGACGTGAGGCTCCGCTCTGGGATGCGGCGTTGACTAAATTAGGCGTTTCTGCTTCCTCGGACGCTTCACTGACCTTAACACTGATGTCACCTACACTTTAGCCATGGTTCCTGCTTTCCCATGAAGCATCCTCCCTTGCCATGGACTCCATCTCCAGCCCCTCCCACCACCTCCCCCGTTTAATGAGCTTCAAGGGTGATCGCGATCAACCCCGCTGGAGCAACCGCCACGACGGCCTCAAACGCGTTTCCTCTTCTCTCGACCGAGACAGGTATCACTGGAGGAAAGCTTCTGCTCCCGGAGAGAGGGAGCCCATCGGCGACGGTGAAGCAAGCATGGATCCGAGGTTGGACAGGGCTCGCAGTTTCGGGAAGAAAGATGGAATCGGCAGGTATGGAGGGGCTTTGTTCGGAAAACCTTTTCCGTCAGACGCGGATAGATCTGATAACCCTAGGGTTTTCGGCGGCAGCAGAAGATCCATTGAGCGTGACAGGGAGAGTTTTAATAGGGTGGCGACGTCGAGAGCCTCTGCACCGAAAAGCTACGGAAACGTTGTGCGGCACGAGGAGAGGCAAGATTCTGTAGGGAAGGCCTCGTTTGGTTTGGAGGAGGAATGCTATTCTGGTAGGAGCCCCCACGGTAAGAGTCCTGGCACAGAGAGTTTCCGTTACAGCAAGAGCTCCGGCACAGATAGTTTTCATCACGGCAAGGGTTCCGACACAGAGAGGAATGTGAAGCATGGTCTTAAGGTTTCTTCAAGCATGCTTGCGGGAGAGCCAGATAAAGGTTCTCCCAGGAAAGAGCATGTAACGGAGAAGGACTGCAAGAGATCCTCTAAACTGTCACCAAAAAACTCTTCAGACATGGAGACTATTGAAGCAGATAAAGACTCTGTTTCGAAAGGTAGAAAACCAGAAAAACCTCCCGTCCTTTCTCCGAAGAGGCTCGGAGGGAGCTCAGATGAGGGGTCTTGGAAGAGTAACTCATCCACCAAAGCTCGGGAAGAACAGAAATCACCTGGTTCGTATGAACAAAGGCCTTTGAAGAAATGTCTGGAGACCCCTGTTACCTTTTTCCAGGTTGCAAGGAGAGCTAGATCTGAGAGGAGAAGAGAGGATCCTGCCAAAAATAAGTTGAGTAAAGGTGTTTCACTGGATGGGTTTGGTGCTGAGCTTGAAGAGGCTCTGCTCAAGAAACTGGAAGCTGAGGTAGATTATGGGGTGGAACGAACAGCAGGAATGAAGAACAAAACAGTTGAGAAAGGAGCACTTGCCTTGCTGAGCAGCAGTGATATAGCGGCAGTGCAATCAGATGGTAATCTTTTATGGAAGATAGAACCTATGATTCAGAAGCAGCATAGTCCAGGAGAAACAAGTGAAAGGGAAGAGGGTGAGTTGGAACCCGATGATGATTTTATTGAGGTAGAACATTTAGAGACGGCGTACAATGGTAGAGGAGAGAGTGCAGATGCTGAAATGCAAGTGGAGAGTAAGGTGGATGACTGTGTAAACAAAGCCAACCTAGGAGGTGGCAGGGAAGGAGGAGATTGTCAAGAAATGCACACAGAAATTGGAGAGCTTCAAAGCAGGCTGATTAAAGATGAGGCCAGAGGTGTCCTTGATGGTCAGAAGCTCAGTAGTAATTGTGAACCAGACACAAAACATAAACAAGGAGCTATAAGAGACAAAGAGGACCTTGTAGACCATGGGCAAGAATTCAGCACAAGATGTGAACCAGACATGCAAGGCACTCTTAGAGACAAAGAAGACCATGGAGATTCTTTTTTGCAACACAAGGTCACCACGCCACCCAGCTCCACAGAAATGGAAGTGGGTGTAAGCCTATATGCTGGTTCAGCATCATTTCTTTTGCACAATAGAACATCAGCAGCAGAGGTGCATGCAAAAGAGTTGAGTCTAGAAGGCTATGATCCAGAGGAGTTGACGCTGTCTCTTTTCATGCAACCAGCTGGAGCAGAGGTGGAAAAATCTAAGGGAGAGGGCCCTGGAATGTATAGACACAGGGATTTGAGTGGTAATTTGGAGAGTAAGCAAATGAAGGGTGTGAGAGATTTGGCTTCCCATGATGAGGAGCTGGATGAGCTTTCTGTCCATAACCGCAAGCAGAAGAAGCTTAAGGTTGAGTCTCTTCAGCTCTCTCTGTCTCTTCCAGGGACGTCTATGGCCTCAGCAGGGTCCCGTCCTCCAAGTTTGGCAGGTCCTGTGGAATTCGAGAGAAGTTTTCAATCTTTGACACACACCCTGACACATACACAGAGTTTGTCTCAGTTTCAGACAGAGACAATTTCAGATGGGTTTAACACTTCTTTGTCACTCTCATCCTTTGTTCATAATCCAAGCTGCTCTCTTAACTGCACTTTTCTCGAGAATCAGGAGCTTTCTTGTGGTGGAAGCAGGCAGTTATCTCAAGAATTTGAGCATGCGTCTCACAGAAGCTGGCAAAATCGCAGTGGAAATGATCAACTGTCAAATGCTTTCAACAACAGTCTGACGAGTTTGTCAAAGGACAGGCCGAAGCATAAGTGTGGAGTTTCTTTGTATCAGCAGGTTTTGCAGAATGACAACTTGCAGAGCCATGCAGGATTTCTTTCCGGAACTGGAAGTAACAGAAGCTCTGGAAGCAATCCAATCTCACAGAGAAGTCACCAGATTGGACAGAGCACAGAAGCCCCAAGACACGGAGTTGTGAGCTCGCAAGATCGGCTAAATATAAGGGGTAAGGACTTTCCAGATAGGCCCCAGCAACTGGGCTGTCAAGCTCAGTCACAGCCACATGTGCAGTTGGAGAGCTTGGGTGACACCCCCTCTGCTGCCAAAATATTCTTCACTGAGAGGAGCAAGGAGATGGTAGGAGTGAGGAGTATGTCCAGTGAAAAAATTGGGCTGCATGAAATTTCATCAGAACCGATTGCAGTGATGGCTCAAAAGCTACAAGAACTACCCGATAGCTTCCTGGAGGGTCTGAAGGATTTGGTAAAAGAGTTGCTGGTGAGTTTTGCAAAGAGAGATGAGTTTCTAGTTCTTCAGCAAATCATCAGGAGGAGAACAGATCTTACAGAAGAGACGCTTTTGCGTGCACACCCCACACAGTTGGAGATTCTCGTTGCTCTGAAAACGGGGATGCAAGTTTTTGTGAAACAGAGTGCCAAAACACTGACTTACAAGGCTTTAATAGAGATTTTTTTACAGACTAGGTGCCGGAATGTTGACTGCCAACAGTCATTACCTGTAGATGGATGTGAATGCAAAGTTTGTTCACTGAAGAGCGGTTTCTGCCATGAATGCATGTGTATGGTATGTTCCAAGTTTGATTCTGATAACAATACTTCTCGCTGGGTTGGTTGTGACATCTGTGCGCATTGGTGTCACACGGATTGTGGCTTAAGGATGTCTCACATTAAGCCAACTCCAATATCTCAAGGTGGAGCAGGATTCTCTGAGATGCAGTTCCAATGCCTTTCCTGTGGCCATTACATGGAGTTATTTGGATTTGTCAAGGGAGTCTTTGACAACTTTGCTGGTGCTTGGGGAGCTGAAACACTTGCTAAAGAATTGGACTGTGTTAGGAGGATCTTCCATGGAAGTGAAGATGTGAGGGGAAAGCAGCTTTGCTGGAAATCTGAGAAAATGCTGCAAAAGCTTGAGAATAATGTGGATGCCACTGACGTGTGCAGGAGTATGCTACAATTCTTTCATGGTAGGGTTTTATGCTTATAGACCTCTGAAATCTTAGACTTTTCACATGCACACACACACACACACACACACACACACACCTCTCACACACACGTGCATGCATGCACATAGAGAGAGAGAGAGACTAACACCTTCAAAAGAGTGAAAGGGTCTATGAGACGAAAAATGTAGTACATTATATCCATGATGAATATTGAACCATGGAAAAGAAAAACTGTAAGAAATGAGCTGCGAAAGCTAAATTCTCTATGTGATGATGTGTGGTCATACAGTGATACCATCCTCCTCTAGATCCCCTGTGATGAGAGCCCACCACATCATTTAAGGATATCCTGGTTCTGCAGCTGCCGGGTGGAGGGGTGAGCCCTCTCAAATCTGGGGCGTCTGGCTCTCAGAAAGGGATGCACTCGCTAGTGACACTTGTGTACATAGGGCCAGAGGGGCCCACATCCATGTAGGTGGTCGTTGTGGACCTGGCAGCTGGTCCTTTTGCTGCTCCAGTTGGGCCTCTGAAGTTGGTGGCTGTGATCCAAAGAAATTCTGTGGTGGAGGTTTGGGAGGCGTCACATTGGCTGTCTCTTACAAGTTACAGTGCTGCCTCAGCATGACCTCTCTGTGACGGGGAAGCTCCAGTAAATACGTCTCTGGTCTTCATACTGCATGACCTGTGAGAAGGTGCCGAATCTGTCTTGGAAGAGAATGAATTCTCCCTCGAGATCTCATAATAGGATGGGCATCTGAACAAATAGCCACTCTACATATATGTATATCCAATGGGAGTAGTCCTTCAAACATATCATGGGAGCCATTTTTTAAGTCTCTACTAAATTCAGCCAAAGGTTGTGCTGAATGGTCTGCAAATACAACATTTCTACTCCCAAAGATCCTTTGAGTGCCTAGATTGTGGAGATAGTATCCGTTACTGCCACTGCTATAGCCCAGAAATATGCATTTTACTGTCTTGTCATCCAATTTGCTTCGTAACTATGCATATGCAAGGCATCCAACTGTCTTGAGGTAATCACCTGAGCTTTTCTGTCATACCAAGCCTGAAACGGAGTGATGATCTTCAAAGCTTTCGTAGGGCATTTGTTCAAATCATGTGTAGCACATGTGATTGCCTCCATCCAAAACTTATGAGGCAAAACGCTTGCCTTAAACCATATATCTAGACATCTCCATTAAAGACGTGTTCTCTCTTTCCGCAACACCATTCTGTTGTGGTGTGTATAGCATAGTGTATTGATCCTTTTTCAACCAAGTATGCTTTAAAAGCATCTGACATATACTCCCCCCCTCGATCTGTATGGAGGGTCAGCACTTTGTAACCTGTCTCATTTTCAATCCTTGCAACATAATGCTGAAAACACAAACACCTCAGATTTTACTTTAAGAGGGTACACCCAAGCAAATTTGGAGTAGTCGTCAACGAAAGTCACAAAGTAGTGGTGTCCTCATAGGACCACACACATCACTGTGTACGAGTCGTAATTTCCAGACAGCCCTTGCTGAACCATCTTATGGGAAAGCATTATGATGCATTTTACCAAGAATACATCCCTCACATATATGTCTGGGAGGTAGCTCAACATGTGGCATATCGTGTGCCATTTTATGCCCTTGCAAAAGCATCAGAATTTGGCATGCCATAACTCTATCTCTTGAATGGCAGAAGTGGTGGTAGAAACTATCCTGTGCTCTCTTCTCAAATGAGTCCAATTGATACAAGCCCTGGTATAATGTCCCAAAGGTGACTATATCATAGTCCTCTCTATCTCTTACTGTGCATTGTCATCCTCAAAGTGGACTGCATAGCCTCTTTTAGCAAAAGAAGAGACTGGTAACAAATTCTTCTTTATGCTTGGTACATAGAGTACATTTGTAATGCGTATATGTGAACCATCTGTGGCTGTGAGTATGATCTCACCGATCCCTTTGATAGGATAAGAAGAATTATTAGCACGTGACCTTTCCCTCTGGGGCAGCCTTCAAAGATGTAAACAAATCCCTCATAGAGGTGATATGTCTCGAGGCTCCATTGTCAAAATGCCAAATGACCGGTTTCTCATTCACATTGAGAGAGACATCCTCCTGTGATGCATCATAACTGCAAACCAAAAAAGCCCAGTCAGCCTGCACAAAATTAGCTGAATCATCAGCTTTGCTGGCAGGAGCATTATAAGAGTCCACTGCCAAACTAGATTCTTTGCTCCTCTTTCGCCTTTCCTTCATTTGATGGCTGTCCAGAATCAACCTTAGACTAATGAGAACCACCTTTTGCTTTGCCCTTGCCTTCGCCATGAGCCGTAAAGGCTTGATCACTGCCACGAACCATGGAAGACTTATTCTTCTTAGTTGCTCTTCCTGTAGAACCAAACTCACCAACTCCTCAAACTTTAAAGGCTTTGGATTAGTCCTCATAGACAACATAAGAGAAGTTTGGAAAGTCAAATAAGATTCTGGCAATAATTGCAAAGTTCTGGATATGAGTTCTTTCTCAGGAATGACTTCATCGATATTGAGCAGCTGCTCCCGAAGAGCTAGAATCTTCGTAAGATGATCGGCCAAACTTGTCGGCCCATCCTACCCTCGGGTAGTGATAATGGGGGGAACCAGGGGCCTTGGGTATGCCTTGGCGCGAATGTTGATGGTGGCCAACGGGGTCCTCGAACAGCCACGCCACCTTCTAGAAATCCGCCACTGGTATAGTTGGTGCAGAGGCAATCTCCATGTAAGGTGAATGACTGTCATTATCACCCATGTCCAAGTTCTCAAGCTCTTTCTTGAGATATACAACTCTCTTCGCTTGATACAGAGTCTCAAGTACATCCGCTCTGGCAGCCCTAAACACCATTTGGGAACATGTTGATGCAAAACGCAAGTAGAAGAGAGAGAGAGAGAGATAGCTGAGTATTCAGTATATTACATAGTACAAAAAGGTACATCAGTCTTGCAGCCCTTGGCTACCTTCCATGTAAAGGTATAAAACCCCTACTCTAAGCCTAAGTCTAGACCCAGCCCATTGCTGGACTGAATGGTCCACATTGATGAGCAAATCTGCCTTTTATAGGCTGGAAAAGTCCCCATGGACTAGCCGATTGCTGGTTGGCCAGGTCAAGGATAATAATCCCCTTCACATGCTTCAGCCGCCGCCGACAGGTTCTATGCTTTCATATACTAGCCGACAGCAACACCACAACATTCATGAGGCAACACATGCTCCTAATCTTTGGTCTTGATCTGTCTTTATCTGGTTGCTCTCCTCAGGATTAGCTATGAGCTCAGCCAGTGCATGTCTTGCACATGACACTTGGGCATCACGGGCATCCCATCTCTTCTGCTCGAGTAGCAACAGCAGCTGCCTTGGCACCTCACTCACCCCTTTGAGGAGTGGCAGGAGCTACATCTGTTGCTGGACGTACATCTTCACCATTTACATAACCCTGAAGGCCTTTAGTCACAATCAGATTTCTAACCATAAAACTCCACAAGGAGTAGTTGTTGCCATCTAGTTTGTCCTCTTGGGGCAAAACCCCGAACAAATCTGATGCATTCTGAGCCATAGATCTGTCAAAATACGCAGCGGAGATGATAATCAAATCTAAGACCACAAGAGCAAGTATAGTGCAGAAAATAGACAGCAAAAGAGAAGGAGAGAGATAGGCGTGTAACTCTTCTCTATACACAAGATCCCGAATACTAAACAAAGATACAATGATGTGGGGGCCATGGGGCCATTTTATATGGCCCCATATACGCAGTCGGCCAGTGGAGAAACAGGCCGCCAGCCTCATGACTGGGTCTCCTCTAGTCGGCCAGCCAAAAAACCTCCACGACCTCAACAGAAATAGTCGGCCAGCTCCATATGCACACGAGTGCAATCGGCGAGCTTCTGTGTGATCCTGCCAGCATAGGGCAGCCACCCACACCATGGAAAAATAAGGAAAAATGGGGGAAAAATACGGGGAGTGAGGAAAAATGAGAAAACACCTATATAGGGCGGGCACACCCACAACAGAGGTCGTGGTGTCTGATAAAGACAGGAGATGACTTCTAACACCCCTTCTCAACTCCTGGCTGTGAAATCAACCCTAGGGAGCTGGAGTGCCGCCTGAGCGTAGCCTGAGGTAGAGACTTCGTGAAGAGGTCCGCCGCATTGTCCTCCAAAGTAGCAAGATGTCACTAGCCAAGATCTTCTCACGTACAAAGTGATACTGTATCTCTATGTGCTTGGTCCGGTTATGGAAGACCGGGTTCCGAGCAATAGCTATACAACTCTGGTTATGTCAAATCCCCACGGATCTCCTCGTGATCATTCTTGGTACGAAACTCGAATCCTGCAAACAAACGAACAAACAAACAACAAGGGGGTGCAGGCCTGACTCACCTCCCAACCATGACAGCCGTGGGCAAGCCCACAGTCTTGGCTGTCCCCACCGAGCCACGAGCTGAGCTAACTAGGTTGACGTACCGACCAATCTCCTCCTCGCGACGTCCCATACCGCCACGAAGCTACCCTCGTGGGCCTCGAGATTGCTGCCGGCCTCGGCTGCGTAAAGCAGGTGCACGTCTGCACTAGATCCAGGCTCCAAGACCATAGAGCTGTTAGAATACGCAGCGGAGATGATGACCAAATCTGGGAACACGAGCAAAAAAACGCAGGCAGAAAAACAGCACAAGAGAGAGAGAGAAGTAGGCGTGTAACTCTGCTCTATATACACAAGAAGATCCCGAGGAATGATACAAATAAGGTATGGGGGCTGAGGACCTATATATATCTCCCTGGGAGGGCAGTCGGCCAGCACTAAAGTGCCCACGAGACTGAAGAAAGAGGTCCCACGACTGCATAAATGCAGTTGGCCAGCAAACTGATGCCCACGACTGATGAAAACCAGTCGGCCAGCAGCAAGAGTGCCCACGACTGATAAACACCCAGTCGGCCAGCACTGTACTGCTCTTGGCACCCTCTGGCAGCCCTCCCAAGCCTCAGAAAAAATGGGAAAAATAGGGGAAAAATACGGAGAGTGGGGAAAAATGGGAAAACACCTCATACGGGCGGGCACACCCACAACAAAGGCCCTGGTGTATAAAACTAGACAGGAGATGACTTCTAACACCCCCTCTCAGCTCCTGGTTGTGTAACCAACCACTGGGAGCTGGGGTGCCGCCTGAGCAAGTCCTGAGAGAGCGACTTCGTGAAGAGGTTCACTGTACTGTCCTCCGTCGAACAAAACTCTAGCAAGATGTCATCAGCAACGATCTGTTCACGAACAAAGTGCCTCTGGATGACCATGGGTTCCTCTTGTGGAAGCCCAAACCTGCAATGTAACCTCCTGCTGCTCCGTAAAACTGCTCCTGGGCCATAAGTAGATCTCCTCGTGTCTGGATCTCCTCCCCAAACCGAGTCACTCCAACCGCGGAGTCGGACTCCATCCAACAATCCCCCTCCTGTGTACAAGAGTCCATGATCCTTCGCATGCTGCAGAAACCACAGGAAACACAATCCTGCCTCCCAAAGAGACATCTGCAACCAAGAGCTCAACTGCCTCATTAGGAAGCTCCCGTCCAATCTGGTGTCCATCAACCAGATCAATGAACCATACAGCTTCTGAGTAATAGAGACATCACACTGCTCACAAGGATCAACACCTGTTACGGTGCACAAACAAGTCCTGGAAACCTGATGAAACTTGTCAACCACCCCCTCTGAATCCGGAACCACAAAGCTTGGAGAAACCACCTCCTTCTGCAAGTAAGCACCTGCCACTTGCCTGGCTTTCCGAAAGGTCCCCGTGGAAAGATCATCCTCAACAACTGGAAGTTCTATGTCCTGAACACTACAAGACATTAGAGCATAAGTGACCTGTTCAGCTTCCTCTGACTCACGAACACAAGAACTACCAACATCAGTACTAGAAAGTTCCTGCCAACTGCTGCCATCTACTGGTACGCTATCCACCATCTGGTCCCGGAAAGCCTGTACCTGCAGCATATCCAAACTTGAGTATCCATTACCAGACTGCCACTCATCACAATCCTGAGGACTTGGGAGAGAGAGTGCTGAAAGCTTGTAAACTCCATTCTCCACTCCACCTTCCCAAACCACTTGGCCTGTTGCTTTGTCCCGGAGAGCAACAAAATGCTCATCAAACTCCACTCGTACGCCAGTCTTGCAAACCTGATGCATTGACAACAGATGAAAGCCAAGTGCCGGAACATACAACACCTGGGAGGAATGCTTCCCCCCTCTGCCATCGGGAACTATCTCCATCTTGCCCTCACTGTGAACTGGGATAGTGGACGTATCCCCAGTAAGAATATGACCAGAAAGCCTGCAGAGATCCTGTAAACCGGAACGGGAAGGAGTCATGTGCCTGGAAGCACCACTATCGAGAATCCACTCCCGAGTATCCGTTGCGGAGAGTCCTCCAATCTCCTCCCTGCCTGAAGAAAATGAAGCATCGGTGTTCATCACCTCCAGGTGCACAAAAGCCGGAGTCTTCATGATTGCTGCTGAGGAGTCTTCACCCTTCTCGGTCTTCTGCTTGGGACACTGCCTCCAGTAGTGGCCTTTCTCACCACAATCATTACAGGTCCTCTCTGCCTTCAGTTTCTCGTGGTCAGCGTCGGACTTCTTCTGAGAAGACTTCTCTGATGAAGCCTTCCCTTTGCCCGAGTTACGGCCTTTCGACCATTGGCCAGTTAAGGCCTCCGAACCTCCACCCTGAGGAGGGTTCGTGAATCGTTCCTCCTGGTCCAGGACGATAGGCACAAGCTCCTCCCACGTGATGGTGCTGAGCCTGCCACTGGTAATCAAAGACGAGTAGAATGCTGAGTACGAAGAGGGCAAATGTGACAGCAACGTTATGGCCATGTCCTCTGACGATATCTCCTTCCCAGCCTGAAGAACTTCCTGCTGAAGAGCCTGCAGCTTGTTAATATGCTCCCGCATCGTCGACGACTTTGCAGGGCTCATAACCCGCATCTGTACTTCCAAGGAAATCCTCTTCATGGGCGATACCCTGTTGTAAAGTGAGGCCAAATGCTGCCAAATATCTCTGGCCAGCGTCATGTGCTTTACATGATTGATTACCTGCGGTGTGCAATTGAGGAAAATAAACGAACGGACGCTGGCGTTGACACGATCCCACATCTGTGTCTGGGCCTCCCGGTCCTTTCGGATCGACTCCCCTTCCTCTACTTCCGGCCGTGGAACACCAACAACGACGAAATCGGCGAGGTCGTAAGACTCCAAAACGGATTCCATCATCACCTTCCATATGCCGTAGTTGCTCCCGTCCAACTGACGGTCCACTGGGAACGTGGGGAGTGTCGGGATCTTCACATGTCTCTCGGCCATCTCAAACAGATCTGCCATAGCGGGGATGTACTCTGAAAAGGGTGGGTGGGTGGGAACAAAGAAGAACTGATACCTGCAAGTGGCTGTCCAGCAAATCAGCCCGCCTTCCTCTTGCTTCTCCTCTTCCCGATCAGCCCAAAACAGTCCACCAATCAGCCACAAAACAGTCCCCCTCTTGCTCACACAAATCCCAAGACCTATCTAGAGCCTAGGGCTCTGATACCATGTCAAAATACGTAGCGGAGATGATGACCAAATCTGGGAACACGAGCAAAAAAACGCAGGCAGAAAAACAGCACGAGAGAGAGAGAAGTAGGCATGTAACTCTGCTCTATATACACAAGAAGATCTCGAGGAATGATACAAATAAGGTATGGGGGCTGAGGACCTATATATACCTCCCTGGGAGGGCAGTCGGCCAGCACTAAAGTGCCCACGACTGAAGAAAGAGGTCCCACGACTCTGCATAAATGCAGTCGGCCAGCAAACTGATGCCCACGACTGATGAAAACCAGTCGGCCAGCAGCAAGAGTGCCCACGACTGATAAACACCCAGTCGGCCAGCACTGTACTGCTCTTGGCACCCTCTGGCAGCCCTCCCAAGCCTCAGAAAAAATGGGAAAAATAGGGGAAAAATACGGAGAGTGGGGAAAAATGGGAAAACACCTCATAAGGGCGGGCACACCCACAACAAAGGCCTTGGTGTATAAAACTAGACAGGAGATGACTTCTAACAAGAGCTTCACAAACTCGCGAGACTCTCTATATCCCAATAACTAACCTTGGCCACCCTTTTATAGGCTCTTGGCCGGTCATCGGGCGTCCACACTTGGGCGCCCGCTTGTCCATACTTGGGTGCCCGCCCGTTAGTATATCCCTAACTCAGCTCGTCAATCAGCCTGCCTAGCTCCAAGCTTCCCCAAGCCTCGAAACTAGTCTTGCGTGCGTGTAGCACACGGTAGATACACATTGTGCACATGACATACTCCCCTTCCTCTAAGAGCTCACTCCTAAGCTCACTAAAAAGCTAGGGTAATCTCTCTGAAGAGTAGTCAATGTCTCCCATGTAGCGTCCTCCTCAACACGATCCTTCCACTTGATCTTGTATTCCGTGATAAGCGTACTACGTAATCTTCTTTCACGAAATCCAAGAATCCTTTCAGGTTCGTGCGGAACAAATGTCATGTCCTGGACATCTATAATTTCTTGAGGAGTAACTAACTGATCTGCTCCACCCAGTACTTCCTTAAGTCTACTGACATGAAATACAGGATGAACTTTCACATGAGAAGGCAAATCTAATTCATATGCAACTGAACCAATCCGTCTCGGAATCTTTCGGAACTCGCAAATACACCATCATTCCTTCAGAGAATTCTCTGGGTGAACGATGTCTATTAGAATAAAACCTGTCTCGGTCTTGAGCACTTCTAATAGATTCCTTTGCAAATTGTAACATTTCCTGCATATCTTGCAAAAAATTACGTGCTGCATCATGCTGCAGTCTTGAGAATCCTACTGTAACAGGTGATCTAGGTCGAAAACCATACATAAGCATGAAAGGACTAAAACCTGAACTCGTATGCTTAGTACTATTATATGCAAATTCTAACATAGGAAGATAATCCTCCCATGAACTCTGTCTTTTGGGATACATATGCTCGAAGCATATCCTCCAAAATCGGATTCACTCTTTCAGTCTGGCCATCAGATTGAGGATGATCTGAGGAACTCAAATTCAAAGTTGTTTACAACTTCTCAAAAACAAGTTTCCAAAAATCACTCGTAAAGTCCCTATCACTGACTATGTTCTGCGGTAACCCGTACAGTCTAAACAATTGCTCGATAAACTGCCGTGCTAATTGCGTAGCTGTAATAATCTTCCGGGTCGGTAAAAATCTACCACAACCCAAATAGAATCGTGGCCTTGATGTGTTCTTGGCAATCCGGTAATAAAATTTATGGAAATACTTTCCCATTTATTACCTGGGATTTGTAAAGGATGCAACAACCCAGCCTGTCTAAAGCGTTCAGCTTTATTTGCCTGACAAATTTGACACTTGAGAACATAATCTTCTACATATCCTTTCATCTTTGGCCAATAAAAAGTGTGTTTCACTAATGATAACGTCCTGTGTACCCCAGGGTGTCCAGCAAAAGGGGCGTCATGACACTCCTTAAGAATCTTGGACCTAATGTCCGGGATCTGTGGTACACAAATTTTGTCATTACGGAATAGCAAACCATTCTGAATCATCCACTGGCCTCTGGCAGCCTGAATGGTAGACTGCTCAGTCATCGAGTCTTGGTCAATCAATGAGCTCCCGTCCTGGATCTTCTGCCAAAATGGACCAAAATAACTATCAGTCCTGCAATGCCCTCTCAATGACTGAAATAAATCAGTAGAAATCTTGGTGAACGACAAAGAATTCACCTCTCTAATTCGACTAGCGCATCTGCAACACTCCCTTTCTGATAACGGATCTCAAAATCAAAATCTTGCGTTAACTCCGCCCAACGAGCTTTCCTTCCTCTAAAATCATCCGCATCACACACATACTTGATTGACTGATGATCAGTCAATACCACAAACTTGGAGCCATATAAATAATGTCTCCAAACCTTGAGAGCATGAATCACAGCATAAAGCTCCTTCTCAAGGTTTGGCCAACGAGATTGAGTGTCATCTAGCTTTTTACTTTCAAAAGCAACCGGTCTACCATCTTGAAATAAAGCAGCCCCGATAGCATAGTCACTGGCATCAGTTTCAAGAACATAAGGCCGACTAGGATCAGGTAATGCTAAGATAGGTGCTTCCTTGACTTTATCTTTCAAAAGTCTGAAGGCCATATCCAAATCGTTATACCAAGTGATAGGCTGATTTGACTTACGTCCACGACCTTTCAATAAGTCGGTCATCGGTAGTGTGAGCTGAGAGTACCCCCGTACAGATTTCCGAAGAAAAACAACAAAACCGAGAAAAGAACGAAGTTGTTTCACTGTTCGTGGTATAGGCCAGTCCTGCACCTTCTGAACTCGGTCGTAGTCAATGCTCAATCCATCTCTAGTGATCTTGTGTCCCAAGTAAATGATGTCGGTCATAAAGAACTCACATTTACTTAACTTTGCATATAGTTGATTCTGTCTTAAAATAGATAAGACAATCGTGAGGTGTCTGACATGATCCTCAAGAGTACGACTATATATCAAAATATCATCCAGGAACACCACCACAAATTTCCCCAAATGTTCACGAAAAAGATCGTTCATCATTTGCTGGAAAGTGGTTGGAGCATTGGTTAACCCATAAGGTAATACGAGAAACTTGTAATGGCCATACCTAGTCCGAAAGGCGGTTCTTTCGACATGCCTTTCATGAATACGTATCTGGTGATAGCCAGTACGTAAATCTATCTTTGTGAAATATTTCGCTCCTGCTAACCGGTCAATCAGGTCATCTGATCTAGGGAGAGGATAACGGTTCTTAATGGACAGCTTGTTCAATCTCTTGTAATCTATACACATTCTCCACGTGTTGTCCTTCTTTCTCCTAAGCAACACAGGTGCACCCCAAGGTGATTTACTTGGACGGATCTGGCCCATCCTCAGATAATCTTCGAGTTGTTTAGCCAACTCATCTTCCTCAGCTTGGCTCATCCTGTAAGGTGGAATACTGACAGGATGAGCACCAGGGATCAAGTCAATACGATGATCTACTGCCCGTTCAGGTGGTAAACCCGATGGCAGTTCCTTAGGAAATACATCTTGAAATGAATCAAGTATCTTCTGTAATTCTTTGCTTTCAAACACACTTAATTCATTTACATCCATGGAAGGGATGAGAAAGGAAGAAAGTGGAATCAATACACAATGGAAAGCGGTATACAAAGAAGAATCCATTATATTTCCAAAATCAAGTGTATTTACAAGAGGTCCCTGAGAGGGATGAATACAATCACCTAAAATACTATACTGGGTGTCCCTATGCTGAAAAGAAAAAATATGACTAGACCAATCTATCTGGACTTGAAGAGTCTTAAACCACTCAATCCCTAATAACAAGTCTACATTCTCTAGGTGCATTACATAGCATTCCAGAGTATCTTTGTAGTCCTGAAAGCATCTCCACCTTTCGATCCCATACTTGCCTTCCCGCAGGTAAGCGTACCTCATAGGTATGATCGCTGGGTGTCGTATCAAGACTCAATTTTTGCACAAGTTTGTAGTTAACAAAGTTGTGTGAGCTGCCAGGGTCTAGAAGAATGTGAATCTTATGACCATTCACTTCTCCATAAACTCGGAGAAGATCATGCAAGCCAAATACTTTAGAATTGAATAGACAATCAGAACAAGTACTAGGGCGAGAAAGTACGGCTGGTTAGCTGCCTTTGGCTTGGGTCCTGCGTTTGTCTTGGTACCCTTTTGCTTTGGGCACTCGTTACGCATGTATCCTTTTTCTTCGCGGATAAAACAACGTCCTTCCTTCTTGAGCTTTAAAGCCCTAAGGAGTCGTTTCTTCTTCGCTGGTGTCAAAGTGGAATTCTTCGAAGGTTGGTCCGAAGACTTTCCTTCTGTCGTGTTAGCCATAGGTGCGGAGAACTTTCGTTTATGCTTGTTCCCTTGCTCGGTAACGGGTTTCGACTTGGAAGAGACCATTGTATCATCATAGATACGAGCTGAATGAATGGCTTCGTCCAATGTTTTACATTTGTTATTTTTTACCTGTAAACGGTATGAGTCTGGTAAACCAGCTACAAAAAACCCCAAAAGAGTAGTGAGATCCATCTTTGTAGCTTTCATCTACAAGTCACGAAACTTCTGGAGGTAGACCTCATAAGTGAGGTGCTGTGAGGTTATGGTCAAAGCTGAAAACCGGACAACAACATCATAATCATCCTCTTTCTTGAGGAATTCTTTTTTGAAGACGTCTTCGAATTGTGCCCAAGTCGTTGGCTTAGGGTTGAGTTCCTTCCACCAAAGCAAAGCTTTGCCGGACAGGAAACCTGCTGCTAACTGTATCTTCTTTCCGTCATCATATGGATGAAACTGAAAGTGAACTTGCCACTTATGTAGCCACGTGTCCACGATCTCCTTGGTGCGCTGCTTTTGCTCGCCCCCGAACGGTTCCGGAGTAATATTGGGGCCTAAAGCAGAGGCCAAGGTATCCATACCTGAGAAAGTAGAGAGGGTAGTGGTCAATAGAGCAATGGAGTTCTGCAAAGCTTGCATCTGTGCTGCGATTTGTGCCTGACGTTCCGTCGAAGAAGCTTCGAGAGCTACTTTAAACTCTTGGAAATCTGATTTTGACACAAAATCGTCAAAAAGATCGACATCGGTACCTTCCGTAGCCGGCAAGCCTTCCCGTTCCACGAGGGGCTCCAACTCCGATTCTTGGGTCGACATCGTGAAGAGGGTAAGTGGAGAGAAAATTTGATCTTTGCACAACAAGAGTGCGAGTGAACTTGAGAGCTTGAGAGCTTGAGACCTTGAAAACTTGAGAGATGTGTGGCAAGAAGCCCAATTAAGGGGGTTTATAAAGGTTTCCAAAAAAAACTAAAAGCCCCCAAAAGCTATCTTTAGCTTTTGCTTTTGTGTTAAAAAAAATAAAAATAAAAATAAAAATAAATAAATATATAAATTCTCTTTGCTAAAAAAAAAGAAAAAGAAAAAGAACACACGTTGAATCTTAGGGACCCGTAAACTTTAAAAAAAAAAGTTTAATAAAAAACAAAAAAGCAAAGCGCCGAATCGGGCTAGCGCATGCGTTTGTTGTTTTGCCTTTTTTTTTCTCTGTCCTGTCAGTAAAACGCCGCCAGCTTCACCTTCGTTTCTGCGGGTGCCTTCACACGGCAGGCTGCGCCTGTGCCAGCCTAGCCACATGGTGGCGTAGGCCTGGACGTCTGTCCACCTGCCTAGGCGGCGTGGGCCTGGGCATCATGGCCGCTGGCAGCATGGGCCTGGGCACCTGTCGGCCTGGCCTGGGCGCCTGCCCGCTTGGCCTAGGCGCCTACGTGGGCCTGGCCTGGGCACTAGCCCGCCTGGCCTAGGCGCCTACGTGGGCCTGTTCTGGGCGCTAGCCCGCCTGGCCTAGGCGCCAACGTGGGCCTGGCCTGCCTGGCTACGCAAGCCCATGCACCAAACGCTACACCCGCCAAACGCTACCTCTCACACGCTTGCTATCGTTCGAGTTCAACCAAAAGCAAATGTGCTTTTCTGTTTCTGTTTTCTCTCTCGACGTTCATGCGACTGCACAAACGAATCTCCTACTTCTTGCAAAGCAATCAACCCTTCCTAAACTACCACCTCCCATCAACATGGGTTTCTTTGATGAAGAAAAACACATACTGAAATTGAAAACAATAGTATGCACAGAAAAAACAGCAAGCTTTTTAACACATACCTTTCTTCGACCTCATCTTCTCTACCTACCGACTTGCTCGTTCACGAGGTATGCTCTGATACCACTGTCAAATCCCCACGGATCTCCTCGTGATCGTTCTTGGTACGAAATCGAATCCTGCAAACAAACGAACAAACAATCAACAAGGGGGTGCAGGCCTGACTCACCTCCCAACCATGACAGCCGTGGGCAAGCCCACAGTCTTGGCTGTCCCCACCGAGCCAGGAGCTGAGCTAACTAGGTTGACGTATCGACCAATCTCCTTCTCGCGACGTCCCATACCGCCACGAAGCTGCCCTCGCGGGAAGCCTGCTTTGGAAAGGATTCCCTGTGCTGCTTATCACGTATGCAAGAACTGCAACGTCCTTGCTTGCTGCCAACATTTGGCAAGCCAACCACCATCTGGTCCCGGAAAGCTCGCCGTAGTGCATCCACATTTAAGTGGCCAAAACGAAAGTGCCACAAATCTCCGACCCGAGAACCTGCCAATAAGGAGAGTGCAGAGAGCTTGTAGATACCATTCTCCACACCGCCTTCCCAAATAACCTGGCCAGTCTCACGGTCCCGTAGAGCAACTGAATGCTCCTCAAATTCCACCCGAAAGCCAGTCTTGCATACTTCATGCACTGACAGAAGATGAAAACCAAGAGCAGGGAGGTAAAGAACACGGGAGGCATGCTTGCCCCCCTTGTCGTCGGGAATAATCTCCATCCGGCCCTCACTGTGTATCGGAATGGTGGAGTTGTCGCCAATGAAAATGCGACCTGGATGCCGTTTCAGATCCAAAAAGAAGTCACGGGACGGAGTCATGTGCCTGGAAACACCACTGTCAAGCCTGTAGCTTGTTAATGTGCTCCCGCATCGTTGACGACTTTGCAGGGTTCATAACCCGCATCTGCACTTCCAAGGAAATCTTCTTCATGGGCAATACCCTGTTATAAAGAGAAGCGAAGTGCTGCCATATGCCTCTGGCCAGCGTCATATGCTTTACGTGATTGATTACTTGTGGTGTGCAGTTGAGGAAGATGAATGACCGGACCCTGGCGTTGACACGATCCCACATCTGTGCCTGTGCCTCGCGGTCCTTCGTTGACAGTAACTCCCCTTCCTCTGCTTCCGGCCGTGGAACCCCGATAACGATGAAATCAGCAAGGTCATATGACTCCAGCACAGACTCCATCATAACCTTCCAGATGCCGTAATTGTTCCCATCCAACTGACGGTCCACTGGGAACGTGGGGAGAGTTGGGATCTTCACATGCTTCTCAGCCAGCTCTAACAAATCTGCCATTGCGGGGATGTAACTGAAAAGGGTGGGTGGGTGGGAAAAAAAAAACTGGCTGTCCAGCAACTTAGCCCGCCTTCCTCTTGCTACTTCTGATGGGGAGAAACCTGAATTAGGGTTTAGAGTCATTCATGGGAGACATACACAGAGAAGCAAGGGAGAGAGAGAGAGAGATGTGGGGATAAGTCAACTCATCAAGTGAGTGTGTGACTCCCCTATCACACATGTATATTGCACTAGTACACATAGTGCACTTAGTACATTAAAAGTACTAAGTGTACTATGTACTATAACTTATGGGCTTGTACACACTATAAGGGTGGGCATAACGCCTTTACCCCAACAACCTCCCACTTAAAGGCAAAGTGCCCTTAAGTAAAGGAAAAGAAAAAATCAGCATGTACATGATAATATACAAGGCCATATCAAGGCTGAAACTGGCCTCATCCAATGCCCATCAAGTGTCTGCAATGAGCAAACCGCTCCGGAGGCAAACTCTTTGTCAACAGATCAGCCGGGTTGTCATCCGTGTGAATCTTAACAAGCTGAATTTGCTTGTTCTCTATCACCTCTCTGATGAAGTGATACTTCACATCCACATGCTTCGTCTTTGCATGAAAGACAGGGTTCTTTGCCAACTGGATGGCACTCTGACTGTCACAATGCAACAATGGAATATCCCCTGTATAGCCCAAATCAACCACTAACCGAGATAGCCATAATGCCTCCTTGCAAGCCTCTGTGGCTGCAATATACTCGGCCTCTGTAGTAGATAAGGCTGTGCACTTCTGCATCCTGGATATCCATGACACAGCACCTCCTGTGAATGTAAATACATAACCGGTAGTAGACTTCCGGTTATCTGGATGACCGGCATAATCCGAATCCGTGTAACCATGCACTAATGCATCCTGTTTGCCAAAACAAATGCACATATCCTGTGTGCCCTTCAGGTATCTCATGACACCTTTCACTGCTTCCCAATGCTTCTTGCCAGGGTTGGCCATGTATCTAGAAACCACTCCCACTGCAAATGCAATGTCCGGCCTAGTAGCAACCATGGCATACATGAGACTGCCACAAGCTGAAGCATACGGAATCTTGGCCATATCAGCCCTGTCTCTATCCGACTGTGGGCTGTCCATAGCACTGAGTTTCACATATGGAGGCAAAGGAGTACTAGCTGTCTTCCCCCCGTCCATATTGAACCTCTGCAAGACTTTGCCAATGTATTCCTTCTGAGACAAATACAACACATGCTGATCTCTCTCCCTTGCTTCTCTGTGTATGTCTCCCATGAATGACTCTAAACCCTAATTTAGGTTTGCATCACCCAGATCCTTCATATCAAAGGTTTCATGCAGCCTCTTCTTCAAAGCATCCATCTCTTTACGAGATTTCCCGGCAATCAACATATCATCAACATACAAAATGAGAATCAAGAGACTGCCATCCAAAGCTTTCTTGGTGTACAAGCAGTGATCTATGTCACTTCTCCTGAATTTCTGTGATTTCATGAATGTATCAAATTTATGATACCATTCTCTTGGTGCCTGTTTGAGCCCATAAAGACTCTTTTTCAGCTTGCATACAAGCTTCTCCTTTCCACTTACTGCATAACCCTCTGGCTGCTGCATATATATCTCCTCATGGAGATCACCGTGAAGAAAAGCAGTCTTCACATCCATCTGAATCAAGTCCAGATCATCATGCGCAACCAAAGCCAACACAGCTCTAAGTGTGGTCATTTTGACCACTGGAGAGAAGATCTCATCAAAGTCCACACCATATTCCTGCTTGAAGCCCTTAGCCACTAACCTGGCTTTGTATCTTGGCTTTGCATCTGGTGCAACTTTGAGCTTGTATACCCACTTGCATGGCAAAACCTTCTTGCCTGCAGGCAAATGCACCAATTTCCATGTTTCATTTTTATGCAGAGAATCCATTTCTGACTTCATGGCACGCTCCCAAAGAGCCTTGTCTGCCCTCTGTAAAGCCTCTTTATAACACGAGGGCTCCCCACAGTCAGTGAGCATCAAGTAGTCAACCCCTGGAACAAACCTGTCAGGGGCTCTGGAGGGTCTAGTGGACCTCCGTACCCAATGACCATCATTTGCAGGTTGCTGTCCAGCCTGCATATCACCCATTGGTGGCTCCTGTTCCATGCCATAAGGCTGAAAAATCATGCCCGGTATCTCCTCCAACTGTGGTATATCCATAGGGATATCTTCTGCCATATCTGGCTGTCCATTTGGACCATTTTCAGCACCATTTAAGGGCTGGTTTTCCTGCTGTAATGGCTGATTTACAGCCCTTTGTCGTTGTCCATGATGTCCATCATCATCAAAGATGACTCTGCCAGGCTCCTGTTGCCTTGCAGGCTCCTTATACATGCATGTTTCATCAAAAAAGACATCATTGCTGCGTATGATCTTTCTATTCATGGGATCCCAAAGTCTATACCCCATTTCACCTCTGTCACCATATCCTAGGAATATGCATTTGTGAGACTTGGGATCAAGTTTGGTGCGCATTTCCCTGCGTATGTGCACGTACGCAACGCAACCAAACACTCTCAAGTGCTTGTATGACGGAGGCTTCCCTGTCCATACTTCTTCTGGCACTTTCCCACCAAGCCTCGTGTTAGGTGACCTGTTTATAAGGTGAACGGCTGTCATAACAGCTTCAGCCCAAAAACCATGAGGTAATGCAGCATGTGACAACATAGAACGGACCTTCTCCTGTATGGTCTTGTTCATCCTCTCTGCTGTCCCGTTTTGTGGAGGATCATAAGGAGTAGAGAGCTCCCTCTTGATGCCTTTAGCATCACAAAAGTCCTGAAACTGTTTGGACGTATACTCTCCACCATTGTCGGAACGCAAAGCCTTCAGTGTTTTGCCAGTTTGATTCTCAACAAGAGCAACAAACTTCTGAAACACTGAGAATGTATCACTCTTCAAGCGAAGAGGATAGACCCACACCTTGCGTGTGGCATCATCAATAAAAGACACAAAATATTTTGCCCCTCCCAAAGAAAGCTGAGGCATCTCACATACATCTGTATGCACAAGCTCTAACTGAGCATCTTTCTGTCCGAGAGCTTTCTTATGGGGGCACTGTAGTTGCCTACCATATATACAATGCTCACAAAACTGAAAACTTGAAAACTTTAGAGAAGGCAAGTAACCCAAACGAGACAATTGCTCCATTCCCTTGACACTCATGTGTCCCAACCGGCTATGCCACATAGAAATTTCCGGCAGCTCGGTTGCATTTACATTAGCATGGTGACAAACACCTGCATGCATGAAATAAAGAGTGTCCACCTTAGAGCCCCTGGCAACAACCAGTGAGCCCTTACTAATTTTCCACTTTCCACTACCAAATGTGGTAACATAATCAGCATCATCAAGCTGTCCAGTAGAAAGCAGATTCTTCTTGATCTCAGGCACATGCCTGACATCATGGAGCATAAGCTGTGAGCCATCTGAAAATACAAGCCTCACGTCACCTCTGCCAAGAATTTTGCATGCATGGTTATCACCCAAATAAACCACTCCTTCATTGCCAGCAGTGTACCTGACAAACAAGTCTCTGCAACCTGTGACATGAAAGGAGGCACCTGAATCAATGATCCATGAGTGCATACCATGACCACCTGTAAGAAGTGAATGGGCATCAAGTGAAGACGTAAAGAGGACCTCATCCTCACTGCCACCTGCATGTGACACATTGATTTCTTCGATCTTGACTCCACTTTTGCCCTTTGGCTTTACATCTTTGGCTTCATCCTTCTCTTTGTCTCTGCCTTTTCCCTTTTCTTTTTGATCATTTTTCCATTTGTAGCATTGCTTTTTAATGTGTCCCTTCTTGCCACAATAATGGCATTCCAAATCCTTTTTGGAGCGAGACTTGCTCCTTCCCCTTTCTTGGCTTTTCCCCCTTTGCTGGGATCTCCCACGTGCATTCATTGCATTGGACTTTCCAACAGAGTTGTTTTTCCTGTTCATCTCTTCTTGAAGAAGAGCACCCTCAACATCTGCATATGACAGCATAGCATTCGAATTGCTAGTGGCTGTCCTGAATGTGTCCCAACTCTCTGGCAAAGTGCATAACAAAAAAGTGGCTTTGAACTCATCGTCCATTGCCAACTTTTGATTGATGACTTGGCTGACAATACCATTAAACTCATTGAGATGGGCTGTCATAGAAGCCCCTTCCTTCATCTGAAGACCTATGAGTTTCTTCAACCAATACACTTTGCCTGAGGCACTTTGTTGGGCATACAAGTCCTGCAATCTCTGCCACATTCCCCAAGCTGTCTTCTCTTCACGAATGCTGAAAAGTAATGAGTCTGACACAGACAACATGATAGTAGATCTTGCCAGCTCATCCATATCTTCCCACTCTTCAGCAGTAAGAGAAGCGGGCATCACACCCCTTTCTTTGATAGGCTTGTGCTGCTTTTTCTGGAGCAACACATTGTAGCACTGGGTTTGCCAAATATCATAATTATGGGAGCCTTCAAGCTTCTTGATGTGAAGCAATGAAGAGCTCTCACCTGTGGTTGCCATAACAAAATGCAACCTGTCAATGCCTGACTCCCTACAAATGTGCAAACACTGCACCCAAAATGTGCAAACACTGCACCCAAAGCACACAAAGTGCTCACAAATGTTCTCCCAAGCTTTATCTCCCACTGCGGAAGCAAGAATGCAACTTTTCTCCCACTTTATGTGATGAAAACACCAAAATCTGGTTGCTGCAGATTTTGGACAGCACCTTAAATGTGCTCTTTTGCCCTTCCAAAGTACTGTACAGCAGTACCGAGTGCTCACCAATGATGTACCAAACCTGTCCCGGCAAGTTCAGCAGCTGAATTTGAACCTTTTGATCACTCAAAACAGTGTACAACCATGCCAAAACATGCACAAAGCTGTGCCAAATCTGTACCAGCAGGTACAATAGCAATAAATGCTCTCCTGGCTGTCCAAATGAGTGAAAATCAGACTTTTACAGTCCCGAACACTGCATAAAACAGTCCCGAACAGAAATTGGGCAAAAGCCCCTTGACTGCAAGCTGATTTTTGAGGATTCAAGGCATAAATGGCTTGCCTGCTGCTTTGCCAAGCTCAACAAGCATACGAACTTGAAAAGCCCCTTGATTTGAGATCAATTTCTGATCATGCATGGTACACTGGCGCACATGAAGGCATCCAGAGTGTTCACGATGCTTCCCCCTGGCCACATATACATCAAATACATGAAAGCCCCTTGATTTACAGGCACATTGAGTGCTTGTAAGGCATCAGCACATTAACCACAGCATCAAATGCGATTGCCTGCATGCAAATCAACCAAATCGGCACAAAAGCCCCTTGATTTGCACTGCAATTTGCTGCAATTTTGCCCAAATGTGCGATTTTTCACATCATACAGCATGTATGAGTGCTTAATTGCACAATTACATCAAAAGCCCCAAATTTCGACATCTAATTTCCTGCAAATTGATCCTGATTTGACCAATTTCTTGCAAATTTATCCTGATTGTGACCAATGTCACCCAATTTTGCCAATTTTGCTCAAAAATTGAGCAATTGGGCACCTGTACCTGCTCAATTGATTTAATTGATAAGAAATTCGCAAAAATTAAAGGCAAGTACCTATGAAATTTTGAATTTCTCTGATTTGCAGGTTGATTTCTGTTGCAGGAGGGGGGTATTGATGCAGATGCTGATGCTCCTGCAGCTGAGCAGGAGGCCTTTGGCCGTTAGCTGGAGGCGCTCGCCTGCATCATCACAAGGCGGATCGTCTCTCGTGAAGTCTCCATTTCTGTCTTCTATCTCGTCTCTGCAGAGGAACTGCGCCCTGGGAAGCAAGCTGGGCAAGAGGGGAAAACACTGTCGGTTGCAGGCGTCAAGCTCTATGCTGGGGGAGGACCCAGACTGGCTTGATGACGACTACATAGTGCTGGGCGTGGCCCATTGCTTTGAGCAAGAGGAGGGGGGGAAGCTCAATGACGTCTTTCTGGTGGAACCCGTGTCGGCAAGCTCCCTGGAGTGTATGGAGAACGGCGGAGCCACCTGCTACCTCCACGTGACCGCCACCACGCTGGGGACCTCTCTCAAGATGGACGTCTCGCTGCTGCCGCCGGAGTAGCCAGTTGAACGCCCAACTAGTTGAATGTTCACCAGCCTCCGCCTGAAGATGGACGTCTCGCTGCTGCCGCCGGAGTTTTCCGACGCCCGATTCTGTGACGATTTTGACTTCCGTGTTAAATGTGCCTCTCGAACCTGGAAGCGACCGCATGCGGCCAAGAATCTCCGGCACTTGGCTCCGTCTGGCTCCGTTGCTTTCGTTCACGCCCAGCACTGAGCTAACACAGGTTCACATAGAACTCCTCCACCTGCTCCTTCCACGCAAGCCTGGCCAGACCTCGTGGCTGTTGGGCAGCCCACGCTGGTTGGCTGGGCAGAGAAAGGCGACCAGCGACAAGTTCTGATGCAGCACGCGCCTGTTCTCTGCAGTGACAAAACCCTAGAAAAATAACTAGCTCTGATACCAGTTGATGGGGAGAAACCTGAATTAGGGTTTAGAGTCATTCATGGGAGACATACACAGAGAAGCAAGGGAGAGAGAGAGAGAGAGATGTGGGGATAAGTCAACTCATCAAGTGAGTGTGTGACTCCCCTATCACACATGTATATTGCACTAGTACACATAGTGCACTTAGTACATTAAAAGTACTAAGTGTACTATGTACTATAACTTATGGGCTTGTACACACTATAAGGGTGGGCATAACGCCTTTACCCCAACAACTTCTCTTCTCGAACAGTCCCTAACAGTCCACCAATCAGCAACGCAACAATCCCCCTCTTGCTCAGAAAACTCCCAAGATCTTTCAAGAGCCTAGGGCTCCGATACCATGTCAAAATACGCAGCGGAGATGATAACCAAATTTGAGACCACAAGAGCAAGTACAATGCAGAAAATAGACAGCAAAAGAGAAGGAGAGAGATAGGCGTGTAACTCTTCTCTATACACAAGATCCCAAATACTAAACAAAGATACAATGATGTGGGGGCCATGGGGCCATTTTATATGGCCCCATATATGCAGTTGGCCAGTGGAGAAACAGGCCACCAGCCTCACGACCGGGTCTCCTCCAGTCGGCCAGCCAAAAAACCTCCACGACCTCAACAGAAAAAGTCGGCCAGCTCCATATGCACACGAGTGCAGTCGGCCAGCGTCTGTGTGATCCTGCTAGCATAGGGCAGCCACCACACCATGGAAAAATAGGGAAAAAATACGGGGAGTGAGGAAAAATGAGAAAACACCTATATAGGGCGGGCACACCCACAACAGAGGCCCTGGTGTCTGATAAAGACAGGAGATGACTTCTAACAAGATCCTGCAGAAAAGAATCCTGTCCCACACTAATGCGAAACACACTGCAGATAGTGCCCACTGAATGCATCCACAGGCTGCGTAGTGGAGTACCTGCAAGTATATGATTAAACGACAAACTGTAGGGTATAAAGAATGTACTGGCAAGTATTTGCAGGAGCGAGAAATTGGTGCAGGGAGCTGATGTAGCACTCAGAAACCTTTTTGGTGCTGAACCTTGCACTGAGAGAACTCTTCGAAGGTCTGGACAGCAGCACAAAACCTGTCTTCAACTGCAGCTTGCACTGAAAGAACACTTCAAAGGTCGGGACAGCAGCACAGAACCTGTCTGCTGCTGCAGCTTGCACTGAAAGATTTCTTCAAAGGTGTGGACAGCTTCAACTGGCCACTTGCTGGGAGCACAGAGCCTGTCTTGGGCGGAAATGGGCTGATCCGCCGTCTGGAAGGGGCTGTGGCAGTCCTGTCCCCAGTACTTCCGCCGGCTGGGAGAAGCAGTGGTGGTCCTCTCCCACTAGTGCCACCTGCTTTTGGTGGTGGGAATGGGTGGTGGCTGACCTGGGGGCAAGAACCTGGGCCTGGGTGGCAAGAGGGAGGAGGTCAGGTGGGGGCTTACCTAGAGAAGCCCAAAATCAGGCCGGTCGGAGAAATTTTTTGGCGGTTCGCCACAGAAGCCCAAATTCAGTTGTGCGGTCCAGATGGTCGTGGCCGCAGTCTCCATGCCGTCATGTCCGCGTCGGGCGACTTAGCTCCAAATGCTGCAGGTAGGGAAATAGAACCAAAGCTTCTGATACCAAATGTTGGAAACGAGGGCACTGGAAACCTTCAAGCAGCAACCTCACTCAACACACGGAGTACACAGGAGAGGCAGCAATGGAGAAACAAGACGGTCATCATCATCAGAGCTTCTACAATGCAAGGTGCAGTAGAGCATCGGGCGCAACAGCGCCTTGTTAAGCTGAAGCAAAGCAAATAGAGGAGAGAGGAGAGAAGAAGGCAACTCCTTGCAGACAACATCCACAGCAATGCAGTAGTTTGACCTACACACAGAGCATATCATGGCTACCCACGTGTTCATTGAAAAATTCAATTGGAAAAGTTTCCACACTTGGTAGACTGAGCTGAAGTTTAGTCTCATGAGGGATGGCCTTTAGTCTTTCATTGAAGGGAAAGATAAGATGTCCGAGAATGAAGATGCAGCTTAGAAAGAATGGAAGCTTAGAGATCAAAGAGCCTTTGGCCTCATAGCCCTTGGCCTCTGTGATAATTTTATACACCATGTTGCAGATCTCCCGACCTCCAAAAAAGCCTATGAGAAGTTGGATAAGCTTTTTGGGACTCAGGCAAAGAACTCCAAAGTTTCTTTGTAGATAGAGTTCTAAGGTCTTATGATGTAACCACATGACAGCTTTGATGCTTATGTGAACAAGATGAAGTCCTTAATGAACCAGCTTGCAGGTCTAAACTTACAAGTTGAAGATGATGTGGCCTTTGCAGTACTCATCAAAGTTCGTGTCGGAAGAGCTTTACGGGAACCTCATCACCATATTGAAGAATCTGCCAAATCTTACCTTGGAAGGGGTCATAGCCTTCTTCAAGGAAGAAAAAAGGAAGTTTAAGAACAAAGCGGAGGAGGACAATTCCTTCACAAAGAAGAACTTCAAAGGTATAAAGTGTTCCCTTTGTGCAGAGAAGGATTGCTATTCAAAGAAGCCTTGCAAACATTGTGGGCAAAACAACTACAATAAGAAGAATTGCTTTCACAAGAAAGCAGAGGTCAATGTCACACAGGAAGAAGAAGAAACTTGCAAAGAAGATGCAAACTTTGCACAGTATGAAGACTCATGGGTCCTTAAAAGGTCTACTACATAGAAGGTGACTTGACTACCATCCAAGGACAGAACCAAACACAACTTCTAGTGAAATTATGTCATAGGCATAGATTTATCCAAGGTGTGTGCCAGGATAGGAGTGTTGGAGATAAAGTCTTATCCAAGTACAAAAGGATAAAACTGCGTGAACGACCTCTAAAAGGGCTACATGTGTATGTATGTGTGAACCCACTCTTAGAGTGGTTCACTAAAATATCTAGATATTATACTTGTAATGACTTAAGCAATGATGTCATATATGAGAGGCTCTAAGCCTATAAAAGAAGCATTGTACTTGATTGAAGTAATACACAGTCACATCATTGAGTTGGTGCAATCTATCTCTTTTTGAGCATTCTCTCTCTCTCTCTCTCTCACTCTCTCTCTCCCCCCCTTACTTCTTGCTCTATGTTCATCAAATGGCATAGCCATGTTTGTCTTCAAGCCTCCATAGCTCTCCATTGCTTCCATTAGTGTTAAGAAGCCTTACTCTAGGCTATGGTTAACCTAGCCTAAAGATCTTAACCCTGGTTAGCCTTGGGACGTAACACCAAGGCTCCCCTAATTGTCACAACCCCACGTATCTCCTAAATGCAAAACATGAGTGATTAGTACAAACCCCGTAAGAGGGGTGTAGGCTAGCTCACCCCCCAACCGTAGGCTCTATTCTTCGAACCATCACTAAGTCACGTGCTAATATTTGACTCCCACAGATCCGTGCTAGTCCTTCGGTGTGCCAATCTATGCTCTGCCACATAGGTAGCTGGATTCTTCATCGAACTCTGATCAATAGTGAGGTTATGACAACAATAACCCATGTTTCACTTATATAGTGCCCATTGTTGCTATAAATAATTCAATTGTTATAAATAGCCAGTACACATGGATTTATTAATAATAACCTTAGTCGTTGGTATTAGTTTGCTTTCTCCTAATCCTAGGGCCTCCCTAACCTTGTCGGATTAGGACACTAATCTCGAGGATTAGCACTAGGTACGTTACACTAACCCTATTGGATTAGGCCACTACCCCCAAGGATTAGGCCCTTGGGTTAGGTGAACTTGGGATTGGGTCATGCCAAGAGGCAAGTACAAGAAGCATAAAGAAGGTAAACTTAAACTAGACAGCAGGATGCAGGAGAGACTACATCTTTGCAAGTATATTTGTACATTATAACGACGGTCCATTAAATAGGAGACCTCCCTTACAAGGTGTGGCCATAGAGTGCCACCACAGATACCACATGTCTGAAAGAAAGAGCATCACAGGTTGTAGGCCCAAAGCACAAATTGTAGAAGGCTGGAAACAGTTGATTATTGTTGAAAATGGGCACGAGGGAAGCCCGTAAGTGCTTACAAGCATAAGAGACTGTTGCTATAGCCAATGACCTCCAACAGGTATGCAAGAATGAGATGAAAAGTGAGGGGAAGGGTGAGCACCCTTATATATCCATCCAGAGAGTTGGTCGGCTAGCTGTCCAATAGCATAAAATGCTATAAAATGCCGAAATAATATTTGCTAAATATGCCAATGCTGGGTCTCATAAAATGACCAGTACAAGCATGAAAAGGTGTATGTAGACTCTCTGGAGATGATATATTCTAACATCTCCTCTTCAGCGCCAGAGGGGTGGTCCAATATCAGCATGTTGAAGTAACACCTCCAAAGTAGCTCTTGGAAGTGGTTTGGTGAAGAGATCAGCCACATTATCCTTGGTAGAACAGTGGGCTAGTCGAAGAAGTCCCAACTCGATCCAGTCATGTTCAACATGATAATGCACCAAAGACAGAAGTTATCAAATGGTATAAACTCGCCACCATTATCAGTCCGGAGAAAAGAAATTGTACCCCCAGAATGATTTTCCACCATCGCGGTCCAAGCCCGGAAATTGGCAAAAGCATCTGACTTGCGAGCTAGAAAACATACTCAGACTTTGTGAGTGAAATCATCCACAACCAGAAGAAAATATCGAGCCCCTCCAAGAGACAACCTCCATGGGTCCAACAAGATCTGCATGTATAAGCTCGTCTTCGGGTTGTTCGATGAGTGGCATCCTCTGGAAATGCATCTCGATGATGCTTGCCCATCATGCAAGATGAGCAGATGTGTGAAAGAGACATGAGCTGAGGTAGTCCGTTGACAACCTACTAAGAATGAAACTTCTATAAGGGAGCAATGGGTACATGACCGAAGCGAGAATGCCACAGAGAAGTTTCTACCTCAAAAACCAAAGCCATTAAGGGGAAGAAAAGCTAATGAAGATGTGAGTTAGTGTGAGGGATTTGGGAAGAAAAGTTGGTGATCTTGTAGAGACCCCCATCATGGACTCTGTTGGCAACAACCGAGAGAGTCTTTTCCTGTCGATCACGTCAATGACCTCATCATCAAAGTACACACCAAGTCCCTTTTGAGAAGCTTTGTATACAGAAAACAGATTTTTGGAAATCCGTGGTACATATAAAACATCATGTGAGGTGCCAGAGGAACCTAGAGAAACATTACCAACACCGGTGACAGGAAGCAAAGAGTTGTCGTTGATACGAACTGAAGAAGAGAGAGTCTGGTAGTCCTCCAAGATATGGGCTTGATTGGTTATGTGGGCAGAACCACCAACCCATTCCACCGCTTCAGGTGTGTTATTGACCTCTTCTGGAGAAGTCATCGCTGTGATCATGAGGAGTGAATCCTGTGAAGAAGTAGATGAATCTATGACTGCCATGTATGCAACTTTGGCAGATCCCTTCTCTGAAACTTTGTCCTTGCCCTTGTCTTTGGTGTTGTCCTTGTCAGATGCTTTGGAAGCATCCTTATACTTGGCTTTGGTTGCTCGAGAGTCATCACGACGAGCAAAGCAGCGAGCCACAATATATCTTGTCCTGCCACAGTAATCACATTCATTGCTTTTGTCCTTGGACTCCTTTGAATCCTTTTTACCCTTGCCTTTGCCTTTGTTTTTGTTTTTGTTGTTGTTGTTGTTGTTGTTGTTGTTTCCCCTTCCGCCTTTGCCTTTGCCCTTGTCAGAAGCAACAAAAGTAGAGTCCAACTTGCCTTTTCCACGAAGCATGCACTTGTCGTGGAGATAACTCATGACTTCCTCAAAAGGGGGGAGAGGACCATGGAAATAAATATGATTCTTAAAAGAATCAAAGGTTTAAGAATCAAAGGAAGTAGGCAATTTACCAAGAAGTTTATGGATGGGATGTTGATGGTGCTCTCGTTCATCAAGCTACAGCTTGATACGGGTGAACTCTCCAATCTTCTCAATCAAGTTATTTGACTCATTGATTGTAAGCTTCTCCAGATCTGACTCCAATTTGGCAATCTTCACTGTCGAAACTCTCCCATACCTCCTCTGGATCTCTGTCCACATCTGATGAGCATTACTCTGGGTAGAGACAAACTGTACTTGTATAGATGGAGTCATGCAATGGATGATGATAAGACGAGCCCGAGCATCCAATATGCTTCTCAAAGTAGGGTCCACCAAGTGAGGTATGGAGATAGCCATCCACACACTGGCTGAGTGTAGAAAGACCATGTATGATAGTTGGTTGCTGTAAGCTTCATGGAGTCACTGACTTGGGGAGGATTGTAGGATGGTATATGGGTAGGGGTGGGAGCAAGACTTGGATGAGAGAAACTCAAAGAAGAAAGATTGGGAAGAGGAACCACCTGGGGAGTGGGAGCAGGGGATCCAGGCATTGAAGGAGCTGGAGTAGCAATGGGAGGAGGATTAGCAATAGAGAAGTCTCTTGAAGCCATGTCCTCCGACAAGAAACCTTCTCTTAAGAAAGAGGACTGTAAAAAACAGCCAATAGCCTCCTTTGAAGCTGTGCACAGCAAGAGGAGAGAAAGAAGAGAGAGAGGTAGGGTGGGAAAAAAGAAATAGAGAAAGCAAATCTCTTTGGAACCCTATCCTTAGCACCTAGAAGAGAGCTTCAGCCTCCAACAGCAAAAACGCAGCAGTCCAACATCACAGATGCAGAAAAAAACGCAGCAATGATGAAGCCTCTGCTCCAATCAGAAAAATGCAGCAATTCCTTACTTGTAGATCAACGTTTGGCTCTGATACCATGAAAAAAAAAGCATCACAGGTTGTTGGCCCAAAGCACAAAGTGTAGAGGGCTTGAAACAATTGATTATTGCTGAAAATGAGCACAAGGGAAGCCTGTAGGTGCTTACAAGCATAAGAGACTGTTGCTACAGCCAATGACCTCCAACAGATATGCAAGAACGAGATGAAAAGTGAGGGGAAGGGTGAGCACCCTTATATATCCCTCCAGAGAGTTGGTTGGCCAGCTGTAGCAGGCCAGCAACTGTCCAGTAGCATAAAATGCTATAAAATGCCTTAAAAAATGGTAGAAAAATGCCTAAATAATATCTGCTAAATATGCCAATGCAGGGTCTCATAAAATGACTAGTACAAGCATGAAAAGGTGTATGTAGACCCTCTAGAGATGATATATTCCAACAATATCAAGATGAGGTGCCAAGTGTCCACTAAGGTGTCACCTTTACACATCATTGCTTACATAAGTCCTTAAGGGGCCTATTCCCATGTACAAAGAACCCTTACACACTTAGCAGTTGTTCACACGCACTTATACAAAACTCCTTTTACATTGATTTTCCCGACATTAGGTACATAACATACTTCCCCTCCCAGGACATTTCCACAACTGACTCCATAATCTGGTTCATACGCATCTAATCTTTCCACTCATATGTCTGTCATAGGAACTAGCTGAATGTGCAACCATTATTCCTACAACTAATTCAGTGGAACTGAGGCTGAAATCAAAACCAAATCAAGGTCGTAAAAAACCCAACCTCCTCTCAACCTCCAACTCCCATGGAATTGGATAACCTGAAATCACGGATAATTATTGTAGCTAATCCTGTTCTACACTATGGGCCACAAACTTATATAATGCCACTACTCCCCATATCATCTCAGGTGGCTCTTGGAAATGGTCAAGAAGATGTGATCTGGGGACTGAGTCAAAGGCCTTCTAGAATTATACAAAACAACAAATAAGCCCATTGCTGTTGTGCCCTAGACTCCTCAATAAGGGTCTGCGAGACCAAAAAAATGTTACATTAGTTCCATGAAATAACTCAATCAGGGAAAAGGAAAACAGACATTTAGCTACATGTACGATGATGATTAAAATAGGAATTTCTGGATACATGTGGAAATGTGTATCTCCATATCATTGCAAGCTCATGTGTGTGGCGTATCATCCTCATCCATCTAGAATATCCATCATAGGTGAGTTGATGACTGTCAAGGAGCTTGCCATGTTCACTGCTAATGGAAAGTGTCTCTATGGCACTGTAGGATCTCCTTGATCTGGAGCTTCCGTGTGGAGGGATGTCACGAAACAGGGGCCATTGGAGATCAGGTGCATTGCAGCTATTGGGCGTGATTGAGGGCAACTCCAGGACGTTGAGGTGTGCCATGGGCATGTGCAGAATGTTCTGTTACTTCCGGGAGGATCTACAGGCGCAGATGTCTTGTGGGATTGCTGACTGTTGCTGCCATCCTGATTGAGAGAGAGAGAGAGAGAGAGGAGCAGGAGGAGGAGGAGGAGGAGGACGAAGAAGAAGAAGAAGAAGAAGAAGATATATTAACGTCTTGCAAAAGACTCAACTGGTCTATGAGACAAAAGGTGTACAATGTGTCCATGGAATCTCATCATGGAAAAAGACAACATAACAAAAAAAGAACTAACACTAATCCCTAGGAGAGAGATTACCGTCTTCGAAAGAGAGAGAGAGAGAGAGAGAGAGAGAGAGAGAGAGAGAGAGAGAGAGAGATTAACATCTTCAAAAGACCTTAAGGGTCTATGAGACCAAAGAGCAATACAATAACTTCATGAAAATACTGATCTATGAGAAAACTGAAAACTGAAAGAAGAAACGAGCTATCTATAAATTCTATACTAAGAACATGTGTCGATGAAAATGTTTTACAAGTAGCCATGTGGCTAATACAAAGTGCCGGACGTAGTTGGAAGAAATCTTTAATGGAGGTCTGGGAAGCATCTTGCTGGCTCTGACTCCCTAGGTGCTATCTGAGCATGACCTCTTGATGATGACGAAGCTCCAATAAGTACAAACCCAAGCATATGTGATCCTCATACTGCATAATGCGTGAGAGGGCCAAATCGGTCTCGAAAAAGACAATGAAATCTCCCACGAATCTCATAGTAGGGTGGGCATCTGAACATATCGTGTTGCAGTGTCCTCCCTCGTCATGCATACCCTGCATACCCATGCCTCCTGAGGAATGCCCTCTACTCTACTAGAGTCAATCCATAGACGGTGTGATGATACTCTCAACTTGTCAATGGTAATCGGCATGGTGCTTGTGAAGGTACCTGTGTAAGGTCTCCATAGACCACGCCCAAGGATCATTTGGCCTAGAACTGAAACCATAACAAGGTTTCATAGACCGGACATTGTACGCATCACATGACCGTGATAGATTGTGGCTAGAGACTCACTGCCCAACCATAGGTTTAGTACCTTGAACTACCCCCGAGATTGAGGTTTGATTACCGCAAGCTTGCTTGGTACCGATGGCCACAAACTAGGTCCCATACCACTAGGCCAAACCAGCTACCTTTCAGCTCCATGGCCATGAGGGCTTGCCCGCCCTTGGTAACCTTCCTGTCTACCGTATAGATACCTCAATAACTCATAAGTGTCCCCAAGGTCACTTATATAGCAATAACTTGGCTATTATCGGCCCTTGCTTTATTTATAAGCTTTTAGCCATTATTAGCCCTAGGCTATTAATTATAAGCTCTAAGCCAATCTAGACCTCATCTTGCTAGCGCCCTTAGCCCACGTGAACCTACCCTTCAGGTCCACATGCCCTAGCTAAACCCTAACCCTAACCTAGTTAGTTCACGTCCCTAGCCCTAACCGTGTTGGGACGTAACAATATCTAGGGCTCACAATGAATCCATTCTTGAAAACGTGCTCTTTGTAGAAGTGAAGCTTCGTAGGGAATTGTAATGTGGACTTCCATGTGTGGCTCATTTGAAGCCCTATCACGACGAGACGATAAGATGGTTGATCTCTTGCCTAGAGAGATTTAAAAGAGGAGAGTCGAGACTATAGTGGAAGGGGGGGACTGAAGGCCATGGCAGTTGAACCAGCTCCATGAGTTTTAAGACTTGCTATGTCCCTCTCATGTAAGCTGCATGGAGGACTCAAGGGCCAATCGCAGAAGACGGTCTGCATTCAAAGTATACACACTATGTATGTTTGTGATAGTTTGAAAAAGTGCCTGTGACCAAGGGGATGCTCCGTACTCAGCCGAGAGAGAGAGAGAGAGAGAGAGAGAGAGAGAGAGAGAGAGTCTTATAACACTGTTGCTTTCTGCTTTTGTAACTGCAGAGGGTAGTTCTGAGCTGGACAGAGCTGGCACTGGTCCCCCGAAACAGGTCAATTCATTGAAGCCAAATGAAGTGTCTGACCATGTAGCAGATGCTACAAACGGTATTCCCGAAAGGGCTCCCATTATCGGAAGGAAACTTGCTGATCTGGACAAAATAGGGGTTGCAGCTCAGGTGTTTCACAGGGAACCAGAGGGCAAGAGGGCAGAAGCAGCAGATTTGCAGTATGAAAGAGCCAGAAAGAAGGTGGAAATTGAAGAAATACACAGCATCATTCAAGTGAAACAAGCTGAAGCGATGATGTTTCAAACACGTGCAGATTCAGCCCGCCGAGATGCGAATAGTCTCCAGCACATCTTATCTGTTAAAGGTGAGAAGATGGAGGAGGACTTTGCCTGGAAGTATGCCAAATTGAGGCTTGATGAGGCAGAGGAGAGGCGGAGAATGTTGCTAGAGGAGTCGCAAGCCCTTGAGAGGTCCCAGCATGATTACCAAAAGATGAAGATTAGACTTGAATCAGATGTAAAAAATTTGATGATGAAGATATAGATTACAAAACCACAACTGGCATGTAAGAAAAAGCTGTAAAACTGGCCTTCAGATCTGTGTAAATATAGTTGCAACTCTGAAGGTATATCTGCTGTGTAAATATCAGATGCAGTATATTATTTTTTGCTTCTATATTGTGTACTGGTCTTTATGGAGCTCACGGGTATCCAATGTGACTCTGTAGCTAATTCTTGTAATTTAATTGATTTTAGTCAAGATTTTGTGCCAAGGGTTTCATGGAGGAGGTGTGGAGTGTAGGCAGAGGATGGCTAGGGGTGGAGCGTGCACTGAGTTTGCCATGAATTGTGTAGGCAGAGGATGCTATGGGTGGTGGGGTGGCAGGAGGGCGGTGTTGGTTCATAAGGATAAACTACAACGGTCATTGGTAAGACGAGAAAATTTGTTAATTCTATTTAGAGCAATTGAAATGGCCTTCGTTTAAGCACAAAATTGGATCGCACATTATTTATTATCGCAACCCTTCTTATGCTAAAGAATGTGGATCTTGTGTTGCCATTTGTGGTTGAAATAGATGCAACTAGTATCGCAATAAGTGCTATGTTGAGCCAAGCAGGCTGACCATTGGGCTTTGAAAGTAAGATGCTCAATAATTCACAATGTAAATGGCCAACTCTTGAGCTTCAGTTGAACTACCTGTACTCAAGGTGTGGAGGCATTTACTTGTATAGTGTTGAGTGTAAGGTATATATGAATCATGATACATTGAAGTATTCTTGTAACCAGCTAGATTTAAGAGGTGGTCTAGCATGCTCGGCCGAATTGACATAAGAATGTCACACGAAAATGTTGTACCGACATGGAAAAGAAAACGTTATCGTAGATGCTTTATATGAGATAATGTATCAGACGAGTTTTTGTATATTCAAGAATGAGGCCTTTCAATGAATAATGTATTAGATGAGTTTCGTTATAGTCGAGAAAAGGGCCATTCAATGATGAGGAGTCGGCCACTATTGATTCATTATTTGCTACATGTAGATTTACCATTAACAATGGAAGTCTCAAGAGGAACAATGATATTTTTTTGCATTCAAACTTGAAATATATGAGAGAACTAGTGATGCATGATTGTCATGCTACTTCATGTAATGGACACCTTGGGGTTAGAATATCCATAGAGATCATCAAACTTGTATAGAGGAAAAGAAACTTGTCTCTCATTGAATGACACATTATTTTCAATATTCGGGGGTAGTTCCAAGTCATGGTGTTTTGTACTTACTCCTACTCACACTAGTTCACACTCTTTCCTCTTACCTAATGTAGGTGTTGTTGTCATCGTAAGGGAGTTCGTGGTCTAGGGTTTACTTATAACGTTAAGGTTTTCAAGAGTGAAGACTTTTACTTATAGTTCACAATCCAGGCTTAGGGCCCAAGGCCGAAGGCTCAATGCTCAAGGACCAAGGCTCAAGATTCAAGGCCCATGGCCTAAGGCTTAAGGATCAAGGCATGAGACTCAAAGCTCGAGGCTTGTGGCACAATGATCAAGGCTTCGGGCTCAAGGTCAAGGATTATTAGTGTAAATTGTGAGTCTATTAGTTTTTCTTGTTATGATTGTGCTCCTTAGTACCTTAATCTCTCCCTACCCCTTAAAACAAGCATAAAGAAAGATATTTATCTCTTTCACTGATTCTGACACTGCGTCTCTCACGCCACTTTCTCTGTCAAAATCCTTGCCACCCTCTTTCTCAACTCCCACTTCACTCCCTCTCTTTTAATCCTTGCATTATTACTTCTCTTAGCTCACGTCTCCACTCCATTTCTCTCAAGATTATGGAGTTAGGAAAAAATGAAGTTTCTTCACTTAAGATTTTCTCTCTATTCAGTCTACCTCGTCACACATAAACCATCATAAAACTAATTTGTAAGCTACTCCCACTAACTATCATGAGAATTAACATGGCACCATTGAAAAACCCCAAAGCCCAAAAAAACCACCACGACCCCACAACACCCATGTGCGCCACATTGCAATACCAACTCGCAAGTTGGAAATGGAAAGACAAAGCTTAATCAAGTGCACCAACAAAGCCGACGATAATGATGTCAAGGCTTTCGTCGTGGATGGACAAACAAGAGGGAATCCTACAAGCAAACCTTTTCAAGCAAGTATCCATCTAGCATACATGAATCCAAGGGTATACAAGCAAGCAAGAGTAGAGAAGAAGATGAGCTCATAAGTATAAGCTCAAGGTAAGGCCTCTTTCTTTGTTACAATGCCATCTTACAAATGATAAGTGCCCATTCATGCAGGTAATATGGCAAAGCACCCTCTTACAAAGGATAAGTTCCTGTTTGAGTAGGTAAGATGGCAAAACACCTTACGGTAGAGGTCACGGGCAAGTGAAACCATGTTAATCTATGGAGTGGCTAACATATCCCCTTCCTAATGGTGATTCAACTCTTTTAAATTATGCTTTCTTTGACTCTTTCTTTGTTTTCTTTCTTCAAGTCTTTTCATTCTACATATTGCAGGTGTTATGCATGGGCATGGGGCTAAATGTGTGCCCATGTAGAAGCTCCTTCTAGTGAAAACTCTAATACACTACTTTATTTGACTTTTTTAGGTTTCCTTTCTTTGACTTTTTGTTCATGCAGCTTGTGCGCACACCTCGGGACAAGGGTTTTGTACCAACTTTGGGCACATAAAGAATTCGAAAAGTAGGAGACTGGTAATGACATGGGGTGAGACTTACCAATCCACATTGGTTCCAAAGAAATCACCAATCTCATAGAAAGACGTGATGAGGGGCTTTTGGGAAAGCTAATGATCGGGATCAGTGCATGATCTCAAAGATTTTCTAAATTTTATATCTGTCATGTCTTTGAAAGTGACCAATCTGGGCCATGTAAGTATTTGACCATGCCGTAAAAAGATATATGAGCCTGGGATAGAAGTTGGGACATTCATTAAAGTTGAAGACCGGTCACTCTCTTTTCTTATCCATTGGTTCTTGGGCACCTTCTCAAAGCCTTCTCCAGGATGATGAGCTAGAAGAACCGGCATGTGGCCTCACACCAGCCTACTACCTACCCATGCAAATCTTGGCGCTCATTCTACAAATCATAGGGTGTGGACCACTTCTACCAACTACCTAATTTTGAAGGGTCCAAGCTATTTCCATAACAAGAGGAGACCTCACATGGAAAACAACTATATCGCCTATACCTTTAATGTTGCCTTGACAAGTTGCGTACCATCAAAGCTACCCAATGCTTCTCACCACTATGCCTACGGATTGGCCCTGAACCATACTACTTATTTCATGGCATATCATGGACTATCCACATCTTTTCACTTTAGCAGTAGATTCACCATCGATTTGGGTGACAGGAGGATATGATCACACTATTAGGAAGGGGGGTATGTTGACCACTCAATAGGTTAACATAGTTTCACTCACTAACCTACCATAAGGTGTTTTGCCATCTTACCTACTCAAATGGGCACTTACCCTTTGTAAGACAGTGCTGGAATATCTAAAATGGCCTTACCTTGAGCTTAATGTTGAATAAAGAAAGTCTAAGGACTTCAAATACATACTTGCTTAAGACTAGTAATAGAGGTTAGATTGTTTTTAAGTTGTGAAAGCTAGCATTAGGCAAGTTTTGGACTCAACTTTGGGCCTTTTTCCTCTAGAGAGAGAAAGACTTTGGAGGACCAATAGGAAGAGAGCCACCGTAAACGGAACTTTTGATAATTAGACGTTTCTCATATATTCTTTATATGAATATATTGTTATTAAAGAAATACGAAATACATTTGACCACACTTTATAATGTCATTTCTTTAATATATATGAAAATTAGAGTGTTGTCAGCTCATTTAATAAATCTCAGCTCATTTAATGAACGCTTTTCAATCTAAAAATTTCCCTCGTTCATCTCATTTAATAAAAGTACTTTTTTGCTCTAAAAATTTGAAATGTTCTCTTCGAAGTTTCTAGCTCATTTAATGAATGGATTTCTCTCTAATAATTTCGCACGTTTTGGAGGTTTCTTCTTCCATCTCATCGTCTTCCATCTTCTTACATCTGCTTTTATTTTCCATTTGCTTCAATGGAAACCACACGTCCTAGGCGTCCCTGCTCCTCTACTAGAGCTATTATAGTATACAAAAACTTTGATATGGATAATCAAAGGTGGATTCATACCACAATCTCTATTGGTAGTTGGATTATGTTACAGACGAGGACGTGAAAAAATACAAAGAATGAGTTCATCGACACTTATAAAGGCAGAGTTTAAGATTTCAAACTCTCTGACACAGGTAGGATCATTAAGGAAGTTCTTATACAACATGCCTACATGCACTTAGAACTGCGTTTGCAACGTTTGCCTAATGGAATCCCACTCCAGACCAAACTATAAGAAAATATTTTTTTGAAAGATTTTTACATTATGTTTATGTAATGTGTTTCATTTCTATACTTATGCTTCTATTGTATTCATCTGTATAGATATATATCCTTCAAACTTGGTTGATTGGTAGCCTATAGATAGTATTGTGGGAATCTTCCTTTCATGCATCTATTGGTGGTGAGTAGCTATACAAAGAAACATCAAGCAGGTCTTTGGCAGAGAGAGGAGTTTTCTTTTATAATGAAATTTACACGGCACCTCATAGTGTTATAGGTTATGGATCTTTGAAAGCATTACCATTGCCTTCATTCGACAGTCCAGAATGGCCAATACCAATAGCAGAAACAAGCGAGTGCTTTAGATTAAAGATATACCAAGATGTGTAGAGGTGTATAAGACCAAATGTAGCAAGTCGTCAGGTGAAAATCGTTGTCTTTATGCCATTGCATGTTTTTGTCGACTTCTTTTATGATGAGGAGGTCAAAAAAACATCGTCAATGTTTATCTGTAAATCAGAGAAATGTTTGGATTTCCTAGATCAAAATTGGAATGTGAAAGAATTAAATGGGGTTACCTGCAAAATCCAGAGGAAATCTATTGTCTGCCAGCAATTGATCAGGACTTGGAGGATGACATTGAAGATCCATTGATGTTATTAGAGGTATGGTTTGAACATGAGCTCTTGATAGTACTCAATATAAGGTCAAACATCTCACTGCGTCAATTGAGAACAGACTTGGCAAATGAGAATGACCTACAAGTGCCTGATGATTATGTGTTCAAGTGCAACAACCATAAGGTATGTTATTCAATCTAACCTCGAAAAAGTATTCATTTCAAAACTATGCCATAATAATCATTATTACTTATCTACATTACTTTGATTTTTGGAAATAGGTACCAAGGAGAAAAGAAAGGACCATTCAATGTAAAGACATTACAAGGAAGCAAGTTTTTGTGGTGCAAACGACCATCTCATAGAGATAAATCATTAAAAAATGGAGATAAATGTATTTTTGACAGTGTATAGTTACATCAATCATGACAACATTTTGTATTTCTCAAAGCAATAGAAACTAAGACAAATATTCTACATTTTCTTATTGGATGTTTAAAACATTGATAGCATGTTCTTTTTTTTTCTACGAAGCGTGCTCTTGGGTGTGGGGATATTCTTGTTGTTGGGGCCGTGAAGCTTGTCGTTGAGGGGTGGTTGCTCTTCTGGACGCTCTTGGGGTGGTTGCTCTTTCGGATGCTCTTGGGGTGGTTGCTCTTCTAGAACAGAAGCTAGCTATCGTTGTTCTTTCGGACGCTCTTGGGGTGGTTGCTCTTCCAGACGCTCTTGGGGTGGTTGCTCTTCTGGACGGGAAGCTTGCTGTCATTATGTGGGGTTGAAGCTTGACTTTGCGCTTGGGGGAGTGGCGTAGTTTGCTGTTGTCGGGATCTCGAAGCTTCCAAATCGATGTCTTCATTGTCTTTCGACGCATCACATTGATTCTGTGTGCATGCGCGGCAAGGATGTAACTATCCTGAAAATATTTGACAAGCCAGCCTTCCGCAGCCTTGCAAACATCCTAGGGGAAGAGGCCTGCAACGCATATTAATGCCAAAATCCTCGCATATCGACCTAACTACGTGTTGGAATGGCAACTTTGGAACCACGCAATGATGCATATGTTTCTCCACCTTCCTTAGTTCAAGAATGGCGCATCTATGTTGCTCATATCAGTATCTCCTCATTGAGCGCAGTGTAGACATTTTCTTTCCCGAAATAACTTTTTTTTAATACCTATTTTAGGATCATTTGTAGATAAGAGCCTTGCAGTCTTCTTCATATGCGCCATCTGAAAATTGTCATAATGTTACATAATAAGTTTTCTCAATAAATATATAGGACAATAAAATAGCAACAAATCACTACAACGTGATATGGGCACATTAGATACAATCACAATACAATACTCATGTTGTTGTGATTTATCACGCATAGCCCTTCAATACATAAAATAAGATAAAAACTATTGAAAAAGATAACTTGGATAACAAAATAACTTCAAATCACTATAACGCGATATGGGTACATCAGACAAAATCTATATCAACTCCTCGCGTTGTAGTGATTTCTCACACAGACCCTTTCATTTGACAAAATAACACATGAACAATACACCCAACAATACCTATGACGATAAAATAGCTTCAAATCACTACAACGCGATATAGGTACACTTGCATATATTTCTTCAAATCACTACAATGCGAGAAGAGGTCTCGGTGCGAAATCTCTCACGCATATCGCATTATAGTGATTTGTCCTACAGTCGTTCCTTTTTTTTTGCTTTTTCAAAGAATTTTACGTTTAGATTTTTAAGAAATTGATTTATTTCTTACAAATATTTCATCAAATCACTACAACACGAAGAGGGATCTCGGTGAGAACTCTCCCACTCATATCGTGTTGTAGTGATTTTGCTTATTACCATCGTAATTACCTTTGAAATATTGCATCAAATCACTATAACGTGAAGAGAGGCCTCGGTGGGAATTCTCCCACACATATCGCGTTGTAGTGATTTTGGCACATTTTTCTTTGCATTTTCATTTTCTCACTATAATATTTCATCAAATCACTACAACACGAATAGAGATCTCGATGTGAGAGTTCTCCCACCCTTATCGCGTTATACTGATCTTGCCTAATCCTAAACAGAGATGTCATATTCTTAAATGTGGAGGTGTGGAGTTTGTAAAAGGGTCTTTTGGATAAAACTTCTCATCAATCCATAAATCTATGTTTTTCTTCCCTTGCATCCTCAACATTTCTTTAGAAAAAGCAGTACACAAAGTATTAGGTTTATTTCTCTTACTTAGAGGTTCATATTCACGTTCATGCTTGATGTGCAGGTTGTAGATGTCTCTTTTCTCTGTATTTCTCCTTGCTCTTGATTACTAGCAAAATCTGAATGGAAAGAGAAAGGTGACAAAATAGTAAAAAGAAGTAAAGAGTCGAACTAATTTACGAGAAAAACCTTAATTTTGAAGGTACCAAAACCTGCAAACTTTGATATGTAAAACCTTTGAAATTTGAGGTGAAGTTTCTTGAAGATTGGGAATCGAACTATTTTTGGATGATCCTTGGTTCAAATTTTAAGAAATATTCTATTTCTGCCATTAAACTTGGAGAATTGACCAATTCATTGTACGTAGAGATTTTGAGATATAAGCTATTAAACTTGGAGAATTGACCAATTCATTGTTCACGTAGTATATATAGTACATGAACGGATTGAAGAATTCGAGAACTAGCAATATTCTATCATTTTTATGTACATTTAAGAATGGAAATATATCTTTTATATCTAAGAAAATGCCAAAAGAGAAAATACGCCAAAATCAAATTCACCTTATTTTTTAGGCTTTTTGGGTTCTCTCTCTCTAAGCTTGGTTGGCACTTCTTAGAGGGCCCAAAGTTGAGTCCAAAATTCCCCTAATGTCACTTGTATATATAAGTCATTTTTAACACTAAGCAATACACAATCATTCCCTTGCAAAAGAATACTTGTGAGATCCCCTTCTTCTCTACTCTTGCTTACTTGTATGCTATTGGATTCATGTATGCTAGATGGATGCTTGCTTGAATAAGTTTACTTGTAGGATTCCCTCTCTTGCATTAGCTTCTTCTTTTTCTTCCCCCACCTTTTGACATAGAGAATCACCACGAAGGACAATCTCTATTTGCCTCTATCTAGGTGAAGAGAGCTTTTCATTCACCCCATTGACAAGGGAGGATTTGTGGTGTGAGACTAGAGTGAGGATGTGATAGATAAGCTAGTGCACCCACATCATGAAGTTGCAGTTGTAGCTCTAAGTTAAGGCCTAACGACACATGATTTGGCATGGCTTGAAACTGATTTCAGACACGTTTATTCTGCTCAAACTATAAAAAATAAAAAATTTTAAAGCTTTTGATTTTTTGAGATTTTTTTTTTGGGTGTTGTTGTTGTTGCTAAGCTCAAGTTTCTAAGACTCACGTCTAGAGACTTATCTCCAAACTCATGTATCCAGACTCATGTATTTGGCTCACATGTGTTTACTCACATTTGTTAACTCACGTCTATTGACTCATGTCCAGACTCATGCCTTTTTTGTATGAACTATGCTCACATTTTTTTGGATAAGGCCTACCTATGGCACATACTTTTATAAAATAGGTCTATGATGATAGGGTTGGTGTGCAATTATTTGGTATTGATTACACTTGAATGTCCTAATAATTACAAAGGATAAGAATTTTCCTTAGAATTTGTAGCTATTACAACCTATATGATAGAATAATCCTTGAAGGACATACGTAGGCATGTCCTTAGCAAGTCTTCAAGGCAATAATAATTGTGTAATATTAGGTATACCTACCTGTAAACTCGTGTGGTTGACTCATACCTCCAACTCACAGCTCATGTGTCCAAACTCATAGATCACGTCTCTAGGCTCATGAATCACATCTCTGGGCTCATGTGTGTTATCTCACGTCTCCAGGCTCACACATGTTGACTCATGTCTTTTTTTTTGCAAGATTGTGGGCTCACATCTCCCAATCGAAGAGCTGGTTTGTTGGCCTAGTTTTGGGGGTTTTTTGAGATTTTTTAGACTTGATGAGAGGTGACTAAGGGTCCTAATCTTAGTTAATGATGGTCATACAAGTAATCAAGTGTTTTTTGTTTGTTTTTTATTGACTTTACAAACTTCTAAGCTACCATATCCAAAAAAAATAAAATTCAAACAAAAATTAACTATCTCACTCTAATCTACACCTAATGGATGCTTATGTTTTTGGAGTGAACTCCATTTTTTATTATAATTGCTAAGATATTTTGTGATTCACTCTACAATGAAATCTCACCTTTGTGGACTCCAAAATCATGTGAATCACCAAAAAATCACAGTTCTTCCCCTTCCAAGATATAAAAACGGAATGCCCTAAGCTAAATAAAACTCAAAATAAAATAAAAAACAACAAAATAAACACATCGAAGGCTCCAAAACCATATGTTTTGTGACCTCCTAACCAACATTGGGAAATCCTAATAGCTTGAAATGGACGGAAGAACAATGGCTAAGTCTTTGTCAGAGTTGCACCAAATATGTTCAAGAGCTTGACCTTAGCCTTACCAAATCATGTGTCATTAGGCCTTGCCTTTGAGTTGTAGTGCAACTCCCCACCAATGTGGTTGTGCTAGCTCGTCCATCCCATTCTCATTTCATTATCACACTAGAACACTCCTTGCTAAGGGGGTTAAAGAGCGCTCTTTGCCTAGATGGAGGCAAATAGAAATTTACCTCTTGTGGTGGTTCTCTTTCACAAAAGACGGGGGAAAAAGAAGAAGCTAACACAAGAGGGAAACCCATAAAAAAAAGTATCTAGCATGCACTCATCAAGTAAGAAATATTTAATAGCAAAGCATGAGTAGAGAAGAGAAGAGCTCACAAATATTCTATTGCAAGGGAATGTGTGTATAGCTTAGTGTTAAAAATAACTTATATATAAGTGACAAGTTTTCACACTAAGCTGGCCAAAATTAAAAATGGTTTGGCCACTATTACTAGTGTTAAGCAAGTATATACACGAAGTCCTTATACTTTACCTATTTGACATTAAGCTCAAGGTAAGGCTACTTTATATGTCCCAATGCCGTTTTACAAAAAGATAAGTGGCAGCTCGTAATAGGTTGGCCGGTGAAACCATGTTAATCTACAAAGTGGTTAACAATGTGCTCAAGGGTCTACATATGTGCTAAGAGGTCTAAAAATGTGCTTAAAGTTCTACAGATGTGCTTTTATATGAAAGTTTAGAGAGATTATTATGCAGTTCTTTGATCATTTCGATCAACATATTTCCCTCTTTTCTATAGGAAGTTTTTATAATAAACAAAATGAAGTAAGGAAAAATATGATCAAGACATATGAGAACACATTCCACTTTATGAAGATCTATCTATGATGATATTATGGTGCCTACCTAGAAGGACATAATTAGTTCTTCTAAATGGTGAAGAGTCCTTAAGACAATTTTGTGGCAATCTTAAGGCCCACATGAAGGGGTTATGTTATAAATATCATTTAAACCAAACCATTTTTTATTCACTTATCCTTTAAACAAGACATCTTAAGCCATGACAAGTACACTTAATCTAGTATGGACCTACTCTAGAGAATCCAAATTTTGGTGATGTCTAATACATCAATACATCAATACATCAATACACTTGATCTAGTATGGGCCTACTCTAGACACTCTATATTTTGGTGATCTCTAATGATCATTAATACATTGAGAATCTAGTCTAATCTGTGTAACATAATGTTGCAATGGAAGTTCCTTCCATCTCTTTAAGAGACTGGAATATTCTTTCTGTTTAAGAGTTCAAGATAACGAGTTATTGTTTTTTAAATTATGTCTTAATAGCATAGATATTCACCAAAGAGTGGTTTTTTCACTAGATGTGTAATGTAAATATTCATCATGTAAGATTAGTTTTTTCACTAGATATATAATGTAAGTATTCATCATGTAACTACCTTGAGAAGAGTTAAATCTTGTATGGTGACCTTTGTGGACCAATTATTCTTTTATTAATCATTGAGTTATACATGATGGTAACCATGTTTGTTCAAGTTTGGAAACTAAGGAGAATACAATATATACTCTTTTGCATGTTCCTTAATTCAATGAAAAAATTAATGATGACATATATTTATATCCTATTGGAACACACATGAAGCATTCCTTGTTATGAGTAACCTTTTTTTGAGATAAGATATTAAAAGGAAAAAAAAACAACATATGAGGAGTACTCTCTTAAAAGGATATATACAACTAAGTCTCCTCTTGCTAGGCTTCTTGCCAACATACATCACTTTACTCCTTTCAATCTCATATCTAATCCAAATTTCTCTTCCTTCGTACTTGAGCCATTCTTGTGCCTCTGAGATAGCCACATATGGAGGGAGTTTGAATGAGTATGACTAATGCGGTGATCTCTAAGCATGTGGGGAAGTAGGTAGAGAAGAGGAGATAGAAGGTGAGGAGGGATGCTCAAGGAGTTTTTTATATATCAAGATGATGCCACAGAAGAAGAAAGAAGAATACCTATGTGCTTCTCACTTGATAAGGTCAAACATCTCCTGGCCATATTGATGAGTAATTTGTAGTTGTTCATAACAAGTAGCTATAATCTTAAGGATTTTGACTACTAAAGCCATGGATTTGACATTGGGTGGGGGAGTTTTTTATATATCAAGATGATGCCACAGAAGAAGAAAGAAGAATACCTATGTGCTTCTCACTTGATAAGGTCAAACATCTCTCGGCCATATTGATGAGTAATTTGTAGTTGTTCATAACAAGTAGCTATAATCTTAAGGATTTTGACTACTAAAGCCATGGATTTGACATTGGGTGTGGGATCATGGTGGAAAAGGTATATGAACCAATCTTGTAAAGTATAGATTAAAATCATTTGAATGTTTTGACGATGATAGTTTGACATTTGAAAGCACCAATTCTATTGGTAGAAAGGATATATTAACCTATCTTGTAAATATAGATCTTAAAAGAATTTGAATGTGTTAACCATGATAGTCAACCATTGATGTATTTCCTCTTGCAATACATCAAATAATGTGTCTTGGTGATTTGGGACATTTAGATTTTGTGCAAGAAATTTTTCTCTTGACATTTTCATGACTGCATTATGTTTTGGAATTATGTTATGATGATATGAAGCACTAGGCCACATTTTCCATAGTTACTTAATATCAAAGGTAGTGGTGGATAGTGAGAGACTCTTGTATTTTGGTTTCCATTTGTGAATAGTAGGTCCATCCTTTAAAAAATCTCTTTACTAAGGAAGACAAGTGTGAGGTTCACTAGAGTTATGGCATTGTTATAGAGCTAACTCGTATAGTAGGGTTCACAATATAGACCTTGTATATTTTAGTAGTAGAGTACTTCCCCTTATAGGTGGCTTATATTTTAGTAGTAGAGTACTTCCCCTTATAGGTGGCTACATGATAGGTTTGCAATACCATTGGTAATTGTGTAGGTATCTACAAGACATATTATTTGAGATTGCAGGATTGATGTGAGGAGACATAAGTTACTGCAAGTTCTATTTGGCCCTATAGAATACCATATTTTGTGCGAGTGAAATTTATTACAGGTAACAATGTCTAATTCCCATCAGATTGCGAGCGAGAAGCTAGATAAGAATAAGTTTGAAGCATGGAGGTTTAGGATGACAAATTCCTCATGGGAAAAGGATATTGGGAGCTTATTACAAACAATGAGAAGGATATTGGGAGCTTATTACAAACAATGAGAAGGAGCCCGAGCTTCTAGAAGAAAATCCCGCTCTACAATAGGTGTACATGCCTTTAAGGCATGTCATGAGAGGGCTAACAAGGTTATGTATTGGCTCTTTAGTAGTGTGTCTAATTCTATAATTAGTCTTATAAAGGATGTAATGACACCTAAAATGTGTGGGATACCTTAAGGAGTATGGTATAAAAGTACCAAGGCTAGGAAGATGCAGTTAAAGCAAGAGCTACATAATGTACAAAGGAATAAGCTATGTACTTATTGAAGATTAAAGGTCTTGCAAATCTCCTCATCTCTATTGGTGAATCAATTTGATGACGACGACTTGTTGGTGCTGGTCACTTTGAATTGGGCTAGGAAAAGACTTAGTTTTGAACATCTATCTGAACTAGGGAAAATTTCCCAAACTTTCAGGACCTTATAGCCCTTTTGATCAATATGAGGAGGAGATGAATGTGATTCGGTGTGCCTCTTACCCATATGAGCAGCCATGGTGAGTGGTTAAAAAATAAAGGGATTGGAAAAACCAGGTTATATAAAAATAGGTGATGATACATCACACCCTATTATGCATGGTTTTGGGAAAGTTCGATACATTGCACCCTATTGTGCATGTTGGAAAAGTTTCTTTATCTATGCACGATAAAAAAATGAAGTACCTTTGTAGTGTGCTTCATAACCTAATTAGCTCTATAAACAATGCCTTAAATTTTATAAAGAAGGTGTTCAACTACTCTATTTTTGGGTGCAGCTCTAGTGAAGGAGGAAGAGCAAGACTAGGAACCTCAAGGTTCACTACCAGCGCGGCAGCCAAACCTTGTCGATCTTGAATTAGGTTTATCCCAAGCAGACCATGACTACTAGCAAATATCCCAACAAGTGCACCAATTAAATATCCCAACAAGTGCACCAATTACAACAAATGGGACATATCTCTTTTACTATACCACTAGGGATGAATGCTCCATAGTACAACCAACAAAAGTACACATAGCATAAGCATGAGTTCCTCTCTCCACATGAGCCCATTATAGAAGCACCTTTACCACCACCACAAAACCTAGTTCTGTTTTGAGGAAGAATGGGAAACACGGGGAGGGGTAAGGAGCCAATGTTAGGGACTACGTTGTCATAAAGGGATCCACATGAACATTTGCAAAACATGTCCTTAGCCCACAAAAAGCCTATAGAATCAAGGCTAGACTAGCAAAGGACAAGTGTCATTGAAAACCATATAGCCCAACCTCATAGGGCAAGAGATCATGTACCTTGAAACAGAGGGTATCATGCAACCACTTCCTTACATTGCCTTGTCATGTGAATACGTAAAAAACATGGTAAGGATGTTGTTTGAAATGGGAGGGGGGTTTGAAACTAAAAAAACACCGAGAGGCTCACAATTGGGTAAAACCAAGCCAGTCCACATCTTAAGGATAATGAGCAAATTTGATGGAACTGGAGATCCCATTCAGTACCTAGAAATTTTGATCAAATTTATGAGACCATGTGAAGGTTTGATGATCCCACCAAGATCTTCTCATTCATACTTTGCCTTAAAGGCAAAGCACGTGAGTGGTTTATGTCACTAAACCCACTTGAAAAGGCTAGATACAAGGTCTTGAGACACACTTTATAGTGGGATTCCCACCTAGTGGAGCCAAATGGACTCCCATATATAACCTCAAGAAGCAAGAGGAGGGAGAAACAATGTCGGACTATATTAAGAGATCTAAGTATCTCCATATGAGATACAATACTCATAAAACACTAGATGATATATTTCTCGTCGATTTATGATTGGTCTTAATAGCAAGAGGCTTCACGACCATCTCCATAGGTCTTAATAGCAAGAGGCTTCACGACCATCTCCATAGGTCTAGGCACTACATCTTTGAAGAGTGCTGCCTCACAAGGCAATAGACCTAGTAGATAACGTGCAAGACAAGGACATAGAAGCCATCCATGTAAACCGATAGGTAGGGGATGCATCATTCGAAACCTTATTATTGGCCAAGGGTGACCCACCAGGACTCTAGCTAGAGTCCTTATTGAGGACATGAGTGACGAGTTGGTAGAGAATCTGCTCAACCATTTAGGCCAATAGTGGTAGGGATAGCCCCAAGGGCAACCTCAAGGCCAACAATGGCAGGGACATCCCCAAGGGAAACATCAACCTTTTAGGCCAGTAGTGGTGGGGACAGCCTCAAAGCTAACCCCAACCAACACTTCAAGTAGGACACTCGCATCTATTCACACACGAAGAGATATGATTTGGTGTGCAATTTGCCACTACAATCATTCAAGTACGAAGTGTCCAATGCTAAGGCCTAAAAAGCAACAATTTTGTGCTCATTACCAGTGCCATAAGAGCCATGACACATCTCATTGTTGGTACCAAGGAAACCCAGTAGGGTAGACTTCGGGACCACAATAGATGCTCCCTACGCAAAGGCAACCATTGGCCTCGTGAACCCCACTAGTCATTCCTCAGTAGGCACAAGATCCAATGTCTACATATCAAAATCCTTTACTAAAAGCAAGGTATGTATAGACCACCCCAATTGCCATATACATCTTCCCTACTATCAACCTAGTCAGTTCCTCTAAGAATCGCACCAATACAACATTACTGAGTGACCGTGCTTGTAAAAATGAACAAGAGAGCTATGTCTTATGATGACCAGCAAGTCCCATATGAGCAATAATAATATGATCCCTATAGGTATCATGCACATGCTTCACACATAGACTACACCTCTCTGTTCAAAGATATAGTGCAATAAAAACATTGAGATATCTCTAATATGTAAAGGCTCACACCATATTGTGGGGTGCCCTCACAAAGACCTACACCAAATCTCTTGAGTGGTCAAATCTCGTGCCCAATCCCAATGTAATTCCTTATGAAGGCACATGCTACAAGTGTGGATTCGACCATGCTTACAAGGATTTTCCAAACCAGAGTGACAATCTCCCCTGGGATAAAAGCATTTGCTTCCACTTTGAGGAGCCTTCAGTTGTTAAATGTGTAAGGAGGACTCATTCACATAATCCCTTTTAATTCCATTCCCTTGATACCATTACAAGGCTTCAAGCCAAGATGAGTGCAAGGGTTGCCAATAAGTAGAAATCCTGGGCTTCAACTTTGAAGCAAGGAGCTAAAGAGCCAGAGGTGCAAGCCCCAAAAGTTGTAGCAGCCCCTACAAAGGCGAGTGAACCACAACTAGAGGTCCAGAAGAAGAAGAAAGAGCGCATGCAAACACAATCCGTGATTCGCCCGCACGTGCACATGCATTTTCACCAGACATTTCCATTTGCACATACATGCACCTTTGCACGTGTGTGTGCACACACCTTTCAGGGTCCGGGTTTCTATCAGTTCTTTCTATAAGGAAATTGTAGGCTTATCACATTGGATGAATGGGAATTTAAGAGCCCACATAGTTGGACCCAAATTGAAGGAGTAGGAGGATGAGCCATGCCTCACTAAGCACCCTCCATAGCCAAAACTAAAGGACAGCCAAAAGTTCCCATGAACAAGTTGGGATACCATTTTGAAAGTGATGAAATGAATGTAGTGTTACCTGTCGTGTTGTGTACAAGGGACTTACGATCTCCGTAACCTTGGATGGTGTGGTGCTCGTCTTAGCATAATCACCAGGATTTCTTGGATGGTGGTGTCAACATAATCACCAAGGATTGCTAGGAGGCCTAGGGTAGCCCACCACTTGTAGGCATAAGCCTCGTAGGTGAAGCATATTAATGGGAACACAACTAAGCCCGTAGGCATCCTACAAGATACAAAAATCAAGACCTTTGGATTAAGTTTCCACTACACATTCGTGGTGATGGATTTTTCAGAGAGAAGAAGAGGGTCATACACAATGATCCTCGGAAGAACTTAGAGAAGTAAGGTTGAAACGTGATTGGAAAACTAATCATATCTATATACACAAAGGCAAGCATTCCTTAAAGATAAACTTGAAAACATGGAAGACTCATCCCATGGGTTGAGGCATTCTTGCCAGTGAGTCTAATACAATTGTCCCCATTTCTGTTAACATGTGTAAATGTTGCAACAAGTTATTAGATACTGATGATGAGAACCACGATTACGAATCTTTCCTAGAACCTGCTAACGACTCTAAGGATTGGGTCCATGTCTTAGCAACCATGGACACTCTTCCATAAAATCTTGGAACAAGGTCTACATAACTCGAGGGGATGAAAATCACCTCCCTATTCATGCTTATAGTACCATCCCTCTTGGTAGTAGCTGACAACGATTTTCGATCCATGAGTAGTTAGTGATTCATCAGCAAAGGACTCCCCCATAGAAGGATCAACCTTTGTGTTACCCAGAGTTGGGTCCATGTCTTCGCAACCATGGACACTCTTCCATAAAAGCTTGGAACAAGGTCTACATAACTCGAGGGGATGGAAATCACCTCCCTATTCATGCTTTTACAGCACCATCCCTCTTGGTAGTAGCTGACAATGATTTTCGATCCAGGAGTAGTTCATGATTCATTATCTAGCAAAGGACTCCCCCATAGAAGCATTAACCTTTGTGTTATCCACAGCTACCCGGCCACAAGAAGGAGAAAATCGTATATAGAAAGCCTATGAAGCATCTTCTCCCCATGGAGACGGATCTTCACTAGCTTTGCTATCTTGAGGCCATGGATTTATATGAAACCTGCACATGTTTTGACAGTGGGAAGTTAACATAAACAAGGTCACCATTCAGACCAAAATAGTGGTCAATAAAAGTGACGACAAAGAGTCCATGAGCCTCGAGCAAGCCAAGCTCTGCTTAGTTGCCAGATGTAAGGTCAATAAGCTTAAGGCTGAGACAAAGAAGGAAGCAATACTCAACCTATGACCTTTGCAACCATCAACTTAATGATGTTGAACATAATTACATAACCACTGAAAGAGAGGGTTTGGCCTTGGTATATGCCGCCGTGAAGGAGTAAAAACATTACCTGTTGGGGCCCACCACGTGTGCACCCGAGACGTCTCTTGGGCTGTCGGGATTTTTTTAGGGAAATTGTTTGTGGCTGCCTACATTTTCAAGGAAGCATTTTCCATGTAGTTTACAGGCAAAAGAAATATGTGTAAAATCACCCTTCCTTTCCTTTTAGAGAAGCTAGGCACATCGAGTTACACACAAACACGCATAATGATGTATGTATGTATGTACATGTACGTATGTGTACGTGTACGTGTAATCTATTGAAACCATACATGCTACAATTGGAAGATATGTGTATGTGTCATGAACACATGTGTGCATGTCACATACACACATGTAAATATGTGTCTGTGTATGCGCATGCACCCATAATATCCATAGATATTGTTTACACTTATATATATATATGTATACATCATCCTCAACTTGCCAACCTTCTATATAAACACATCATGATTACCATATATATCCATATAGAAGCTTCTAAAGCACCAAACTTGGCATATAAATATACATCTAGCATTACAAACCCAAAAATGATGACAATCTTAACACACTTGAACACAGCTTTAAAACAATCTTCGGACGACTGGATTATCTCTCCTTGGTAGCCTATACCCCGCGCCTCCATCTGGCAAAATGTATGCTAGAAAAAAACATTAGTATTGAAGATATAATTCTCGTTGAAAAAAAAGTAGGATAAGGATAAAAGCTTACAAAACTCATTTGGTGGATCAATATTTGAGGCAAATGGCGTTTGAACACGCTTGCAAACCGCAAATTGAAAAATTCTGTATTGTCCAATGCCTATGCACCGAAAATCTAACTTATTAGGTTTTTCATAATCCACAAACATTACACGTACATAAAGTTGATCTGCAAGCTTCCGCAATCTTAGATTGTAAATTCCAGGGAGCCCAAAGCTCTCGTCTCGTAATTGTCTTGACCATACAAACCCAACATTAATCTAGGTTATAAAAAGTAAAGATATTCCGTGTTGCAAAAAGAATGTTTCAATAAAAATATAAATTAATCAAACAAAACACAAAAGCTACATAAAAAGGAAGTTTCTATATATACCGTAAAACACCAATGCTCTCTAATAGTTCGATAATTAGAGATGTTGTTGCTTGTCCTTCCCAAAATGGAGGGTCTACAATTTAGCCATGAATATTAAATAGATCTTGGAAAACGATACTGCCTATATTATAGCAAACGTCTAAAAAATTACCTTCAATATCTTGTCAATCACCATAAACGAACGAAAATGATCTCCTTGCCACATCCATCCTAAGCAATATACCCCTGATATCAAATATAACACGCTCTCTCTCTATACACACACACACACACACACACACACACACACACACACATGGTTGTGTGTGTGTGCTCAATAGCTTGAGCCAAGCAACGAATAAAATAATGGCAATGTATATAAAAGTAATCCAAAAGCAAACAAAGACTGCACTTGCACTTGCACATCTTTTTTGGAAACATTCTCTATTCAAATGCTTACTTCATTGTACAAAGATATATATAAATGTGGTCTCTAACATTTGCAAGCTGCCATTTACATTTACATTCTTCGGCATGCCATTTGCAAAACCTCCTTGTAGACAACATTGGTTGTGAAGACTTCATTTGCATTCGAACCTCTTGTGCCGCTTTCATATTCCACAATATGCTTTACACACTGTGCGCGCGTGCGTGTACACACACTTGGTATTCAAACATTAATAAAACATTTTAAAAAACTCTGAAGCAACACACAAACACACCCACCCACCCACCCACACACATATATATGTATATGTATGTATATATACACATACATATAAATGTACATAAATACATATTAATATATACATAAATATATATCAACACATAAATGAATTATACACACACATAAATTATATATGTATACATATATATGTATATATAAACACAAACATAAATAAATCACACGCACACACGCGCGTGTACACACCCACACACATTTCTTCTATTCAAATGACTAAAATATTTTAAAATTACTTTCACCTTAAAAAAAAAGCACACATACACACACTATTCAAATTAATAAAACATTTCAAAATACTTTCAACATTTTTAAAAAATTCTCTCGAAGAACACAAAAACTTAAGCCACGCAAAAATAACTCTACGTCTCTCTCTCTCTCTCACACACACACACACACACACACACACACACACACACACACACACAAACACACTTGCTATTCAAATAAATAAAACATTTTAAAAAACTCTCTCTCTCTCACACACACACATATGCTATTTCAAATTAATAAAAAAAATTAAAAACTTTTACATTTTTAAAAAACTCT
>NC_141046.1:33096924-33104424 GCF_041138505.1 Cibotium barometz
TTGGATGGCCCCCCCCTGACGACCCTGTCCTTGATGGTTAGGGTATTAACATGGGGCCATCTGTTTCATGCCCACCCATCCAAAAGACCCCATAAACATCATACTGACTGGATTGAGGATCTTCATGAATCACAAGGGGGACCAGTCAAGGCCCTCCTGCCAAGGCTTGGCTGGGGAGGCATCGCCTTGGCAGGCAGCCAGGCGGGTATGTCACTTCCCGTGAAGCTGCAATGTGCACTCTCATGAAGAGAAGTGAATAGCCCTTTGCTAGTCTTAGGCAGTTGCTAAAGTCTTTGATAACGTCACCTTGTACTTCCTTTCTTGTTTTTGTCTTAGTATTCTCACTGCATTCTGCCCCCTCTTGGCCTCTTTTGGCCATCTTGAACAGGAAGCCTCCAAGTTTCGAGAGGACCTTGCTGAAGAACTAGGAAAAGATAACAGTGTTGGAGATGCCGGGGGAAGAATAGTGGAGATTTGTGCGAAGGTATTAGCTTGATTTTGTCATGTACATAATCTCTTGAAGTGCACCTGGTTTAAATCTTATGCCCAGTTCTAATACATCAAATGAGCTTGCAATGCTGCCTTTAACACTGTAAAAGCAAGCCATGCCTTTTGCAGGTTTTCCAAAACTATGTAACAACATACTCTGGTACACTCACGCCCCAGCCTTTCGAGAACATGAAAACAGCTCTACGAGATCAAGGTCTACCAACTGACAAAGCCCTTCGTTGTGCCATTTGGTGGGTCAGAGCGCACCTCAACCGTGATTGGGAGCAGTGGACCACATTGAAGCGATAATTTCCATCATTTGTAATCTTTTTTTTTTGCTGTTCGAGGTGCAGAGGCAATTGATGTTACCATGCTAGAATGTTATAGTGGTGATCTTCCATCCTCTTCTTGAGCGTCAATGTCACAGTAGTTTCTTTCATTTGGGCACGATCTCTTCTAGACATTTTCCCAAGGTACATGCAAAAGATTTATGCAGCATGCACACATGTATGTATGTGTGCGTAGATGCCTAAACATACATCTACATAAACCTTCAATACATACCTACATATTAACATGTGTATATATATGTATATGTGTGTTATGTATATATATGTGTGTGTGCGCGCGTATATGTACACACATATGTATGCATGCATGCATGTATGTATGTATATACATACATACATACGCACATATATATAACACCCACACACACACATTATGTTCATATATACATATTTGTGTGTATATATATATATATATGTGTGTGTGTGTGTGTGTGTGTGTTTATATACATACATACATATATGTATATATGTATGTACACATCTACACACACACATATGTACATATGTATTTTATATTTATGTACACATGCATGTATATATTATATATATTTTGTATGTGTATGTACATGTATGTATACATCACATATATATATATATATGTAAGTATGCACATATGTGTGTTTATATATATGTACATGTATATCTATGTATATGTATATATATACATGTGTGTGTGGAGAAAGAGAGAGAGAGAGAGAGAGAGAGAGGGGCCTCGTGTTTTTTTTTGAAGTTTGTGCAGCTTGTAAAGTGCTGCCAATCAAAGTAGTTTGGTGATGTAATTTTTGGCAACATTTTCCCTCATACTTGAATTTTGTGCATGTCAAGCCAATAGTTGTTTTTGAGATATAAACCTTTTATCATGTTCAAGTATTTATTTTGCACCCTCTAGCAACCGATCGATGAGCTAGTGTGTTGAATTTATTCATGATTCCACACATGGGTGCCATGGATTTTGCCTTCCAAGTCTAATGTGTGTGCCCTATGTGATGTAGTGTTCCTTTTTTTTTTTTTGAAACTTTTAAGTTAAAATGTGAAATATCTGCTTCATAAACAATGATCCATATATTATGACTAGTGAGCCTTAGGTTTTTGATGAGAAGCAAATTGTTAAGAGTGCTTAAAAAAGGGATTCAGCTTCAATCAATGGTGTAGAGCTCTTATGCCCATGTGCTATGGTTTTCAAAATTGAGAGAGTAAAGTGCAATGGAACTCAAATAAGGGATTAATATTGTTTCCAAAGGGTGTCCCATATATGGGTGCCTTGCATGGGCACTTTGGGACACTATTTGAGCTCCCAAACGATCCCCAAATCAACTTAAAATTGGCTATTCAAAATCCACTAAAAATACCATTAACTTGATTGTCCACGCTTGTGGAGTTGGCTGTATCACAAATTCTGCGACAGAATTATAGTGGTCTTGTGGGATGTTGGAAAGTGTTTATTCATAGAAGAAGGTTGGAACCAAATCAAAGTTCATCTAAGGCATTGCGAGATTGCTTTATGTCCAATGGGAAGGCTCACATTCTATCCTCCTATTATAGATGGCAATTATGAAGAATCTCCCTTAGAGACTTGGCTTGAAGATTCCTCTTTACGCTTGTTGCTTGAAGCAATTCAACACCTTTAAATGTATGCTCAACTGGAGAAATGAAAAAAATTAAGACGTGCGCACATGGTTAGACAACTCCTCCATATAAGTTGCTTGTGCATCAAAACTGTCTTGCATGCTAAGAAGCAAATCTATGAGGGGCTCTAAATCCATGGTGAATAGCTACCTTGATTAGCCCATCGCTTGAGAAACACTCTCCAAGGACTCAGTCTCTTGTAGAAGACTAGATGATGTTCATATAGAAAAACCACTCTAGGCCAACCCATTTTGACCCACAAAAGAATGTCAAATATCACTCCAAATGCTTTGATATTGAGCCCAAAAAGGGTGTCCCATCTCAAAAAGGGTGTCCCATCTTTGAGTGCCTTGCCTAGGCACTTTTGGATGCTTATTGGGGTTCCCAAAACCTAAAGCAGCAGATTTTCAAACTTGACCACAAAATTAATGTAAACCAGGTCGTCCATGCATGTTGACTCATGTGGAGTCAGGTGTATCACAAATGGGATTAGTTTGTTATGTTGTCTTGCATTGTACGTAGTGAGATCTGAAGTAGGTTGGTAAGAAAATGGATTGTGGTAACCTTAAATTTATACAATCCCAAATAGAAAATAGATAGTGGTAAGGTTATACAATCCCAAATAGAAGGTAGGGTTAGAAAATGAGTCATAGAAGTTGCGTGAAGGCAAATAGCTTCGGATGGGTCTTCAACCTTATCTAGATTGTAAGAGGGGGGGTGATAACTTAATTATTATGTCAGATGACAATTAATTTTCATGTCCATTTCTAAAGGTTCTATTGGCACCTTACATGAGAAGCCCTAGAGAATCTAGTGGCTTTGATCAACTCCGTATTGTGCGTCCATGCTAGCTCATGGTTCAAACCCTCAAACAAGAAAGGAACGTGTAGTCAATTCCCACACATTTTGAAACAAAGATGTTACTTTTGGTGAACTTGGAGCACTTTGACTGCATTAAAAAGAAAGCAAATCATTCTTTAGCTTCTTCACAAGATTAGAAGACTCGCACATGGACAACCCATAATTATTTAAATAACAAAACTGTACGTGTCTTGCTCTTCTTGAGTCTCCAAGCTTAGAGCTCCATAGGAGGCTACCCTTACGATAAAGATGAATGTCTTGCTTTATAGAAAAGTTGGCAATGGGATTGAGAAAGACTATAGGTGGTAGGTAGTTGAAGTACATTGATGTTTTGGCTTAGTTATCTAGCACATCCTCAAGATTGGGTCCCTCTTTCCTCATTATTAATTTCAAAAATGGGACTCTAGAGGAATCAAGTGAATTATTTTACCAATGTTAATAGAATAGAGGCTAATATTTGCCCAATGGCTATTTTAGTAGGGGTATATAGAAAGTGTTGAGCTATTAAAATTTTCATCTATTTTTTAAATGCCTAAAATTACTTATTTGAATAGCCTATGAAGAGAACTTTGCCAAAAATACACTATATGTCAGTACATAAGATAGAAAATTGCATAAAGTTTTAATACTTTCAAGTTCTTGTATAAAATAAATAAGATAACTTATGTATATATATACCATGATATTGGCCTCTTATTTATTATATGGTTAACTTTTCCAGATGTACCATGCTACTACATTTGGTCTAGGCTTCCTCAACCTTTGAATGGATAATGAGATCTTCTATTCTATGGTAAACTATGCTTGTTGCACTTGCCATGGTTGCTATAGCCTTTGATCTTATGCATTGCTTGTGTTGAAGTGGGGTATGTTGAGGAGGCAACACCACATTTAAGCTAAGGCTTGGTCTCTTTACAAGACTAGTAGAGCCCCAAGTGTGAAACTTAAATGCTCTTTAAAGAGAGCATTACCCCCCACTAACCAAGTGTGAGTTATCTTTGTTTTGATGGTAATCAATCCTTGCCTCATGCCTTTTGAAAACGTCCACTAACTTGGAGCTCCCCTAGGCCAAATTGTTGATTTATTTGATGGCATCCTTAGTTGATTTCGCACACTTACTGCTCCTCAATGATGTGTCCATGACCTACAATTCATGGATGATCCTTTCAAATTATGCCTTAAATTGTAGTATCAGAAAGGACATCGCGAGTGTGTGTGTGTGTGTGTGTGTACCTAGGAGTAACATCTTGCTCCTTGATGGCCATCTCAATGGCCATCAAATTAGCCTTAAGCTCCTTTCTGCTGCTAAGCAAACCATTTGGCTTTCCAGTTGTCTTGGTTGTAAGTGTTTGGTTATAGGTGTAGACATGATGTCAACTTTGTATTATTGAGTTGATTGGTTAGATCTTTGGTGTGGCATTTTAATGCAAATTTTTGTGATTGAAATGCATTTCAAGCCACTACATTAGAGCCATGCTTTAAGTCCCTCCACCTATGTTCAGCTTTTATTGATTACTTGTGCTTGTTCTAGCTTGACAAACTTGATGTCGTGTTTTCTCTTGAACCACTTGGTCACTTTGGGCATGAGAGGATTCAAATCTTTCGACATATGCGTGGGCCAAAATGATGGTAGCTAAGGCGCCCTCATCATACTTTGTGCCCTTTCCTTTTGTCATGCATCTCAAATTTTGAGCCAGATTTAGAGTGGATTCACTTGGGACCACGAAAAGGTGGTACTACTTACTACTAATAGTGCACAAACTCCATGGCATTTCAATGATGGAAGCATCAATAGGAATTTGACACCATTTCCCATCATTAAATGGCCATCGCCCAAGTGGTTAGAGCCATCGCCCAAGTGGTAGCTCTTGGCAATTTGTGGTGGGTCCTAGGTTTGTAAACCCCAACAACTATATCTTTTTGTCGTCCATAAGTAATACTAGTGTCGTGACCCGTCTCCGACGACGGGCAAGAAGTATTTTGCATTTAGGTACATGCAAAAGATATTTGTGTAAAATCACTCTTCCTTTCCTTTTAGAAGCTAGGCACATCGAGTTACACACAAACACGCATAAAGATGTACGTATGTATGTACATGTATGTATGAGTACGTGTACGTGAAATCCATTGAAACCATAAGATGTACGTATGAGTACGTGTACGTGAAATCCATACATGCCACAACTGGAAGATATGTGTAAGTGTGTACGCGCCTATGAATGCATGTGTGCATGTCACATCACACATGTAAATATGTGTCTGTGTATGTGCACGCACCCATAATATCCATAGATATTGGTCACACTCATACATATATGTATAGATCGCCCTCAACTTACTAAACTAATATATAAAACATCATGATTTCCATATATATCCATATAGAAGCTTCTAGCATTACAAACCCATAAAATGATGAGTATCTTAACACACATGAACACAACCTCAAAACAATCTTCGGATAATAGGATTCTCTCTCCTTGGTCCCGCGCCTCCATCTGGCAAAATGTATGCCATAAAAAATATTAGCATTGAAAATATAACTCTTGTAGAAAAAAGTTGGATAAAGATAAAAGCTTACAAAACTCATTTGGTGGATCAATATTTGAGGCGAACGGCGTTTGAACAGGCTTGTAAACAGCAAATTAAAAAATTCTGTATTGTCCAGTGCCTATGCACCGAAAATCTAACTTATTAGGCTTTTCATAATCCACAAACATTACACGTACATGAAGCTGATTTGCAACCTTCCACAATCGTAGATTGTAAATTCCTAGGAGCCAAAGCTCTCGTTCATAACTGTCGCGACCATACAAACCCAACAATAATTTGGGTTCTAAAAAGTGAAGATATTCCCTGTTGCAAATGAATGTTTCAATGAAAATATAAATTAATCAAAAAAACGCAAAAGCTACATAAAAAGAAAGTTTGTATATATACCGTAAAACACCAGTGCTCTCTAATAGTTCGATAATTAGAGAAGCCATTGCTTGGCCTTCTTTACATTGCTCATTACATCCACGTAGACATTCCCCAATTTCAGATTGCATGTTCTCCATGAAAGAAATCATGCCTAGTTGGTTTACTTCCATGCGATTGCCTCCATGCGACCACTACTGTCATGGATGCGATGGAGATGACGAGTCAACTCATCTCTCAACGTATCTCCCCTTTGGCTGCTGCCACTTCCACGAATCTCATCTCAAAGGGCATCTAAGTACTCCTTGCAAGAAACCGAAGTTTTCTTAATGCGGTCGCATGTATCCGCAATAGTTTGAAGACGTTTAGAGCTTGTTTGTACAGATGGAGACCTTGACCGAGCAAGGTGCTTTGCAGCTCAAACATTCATCAACTCATATGGCGTAGACAAAGCTACTTCTTCATTGCAAGAATCATCCAAACGCTACTACATCTTTGGAGGGGTTATTATCATTTTGAAGCTCCATTTGCTGAAATCCAAAATTTAAATCTTAAAGATCTACTATTATCTCTATGTATCTTTGCCAACATAAACCCAACCCTAGTATCGTATATGTATATCGCACAACAATAGAAAGAAGTACACAGCGATACATATATTTCTCTATGAAAGTTTTTTTTCTTTTTTAAGTATGTTAATGTACACAATTCTCTCTCCACCACTCTCTCTCTCTCTCTCTCTCTCTCTCTCTATATATATATATATATATATATATATATATATATATATATATATGCATCTCTTTTCAACACAAAAATTGAGAGACATTGATAGCATCAAAAGAACTAACCTCAAGTTGAAGACAGAATTATACTCGAAAGCACCAACTTTGATTCAATCGCCCTTGTGCTTGCTTCTACACATAGACACAAAGATATATAAAATAACAAATTTATGATCTCTCTATTTTTTTCACCCTCTCCTAACTATATTTCATACCAAATAAAAGTAAAGTAAATAATAAGCATTGGTTTAGAGAGAGACAGAGACAGACAAACAATCAAACATACAGAAAAGAAGAGAGAGAGAGAGAGAGAGAGAGAGAGAGAGAGAGAGAGAGAGAGAGAGAGAGGGGGAGAAGACATCCATCAATAATCTTAAATCTTATTACATTATCTTTACTAACTTTTTCAATGGAATGCATTTCAATATTTCCCTAAAAATGAAGCACTTTTTCAATGGAACGCATTTCAA
>NC_141046.1:33109424-33119424 GCF_041138505.1 Cibotium barometz
TTTCTCAACTTGCACATACCCACACATGCAGCATCTCTCTCTCTCTCTCACTCTCTCAACCTACACACACCCACACATACATCTCTCTCTCGCTCTCTCTCTCTCTCTCTCTCTCTCTCAGCCTGCACCCTCTCTCTCTCTCTCTCTCTCTCTCTCTCTCTCAGCCTGCACCCTCTCTCTCTCACACTCTTTCTCAACTTGCACATACCCACACATGCAGCATCTCTCTCTCTCTCTCTCACTCTCTCAACCTGCACACACCCACACATCTCTCTCTCTTTCTCTCTCTCTCTCTCTCTCTCAAAGCATGCACCCTCCCTCTCTCACACTCTTTCTCAACCTACACACACACACACACTCTCTCTCTCTCTCTCTCTCTCTCTCTCTCTCTCTCTTTCTCCCTGCACACACCCTCTCTCTTTTCACACTCTTTCTCGACCTGCACACACCCACACATGCAGTATCTCTCTCTCTCTTTCTCAAGCCACACCCTCTCCCTCTCCCTCTCTCAGCCCGCACACTTCTCTGTCTCCAATACAGAGAGACATTTTATTTTCTCTCTCAGGCGCATCTCTCTCTCTCTCTCTCTCTCTCTCTCTCTCTCTCTCTCTCTCTATCACACACACACACACACACACACACACATCGATGAGCTTGCATGGTAAAAAATTTTGATTTGTTAGGAGACCCAATCATAAGTTGCCGCATGGCATCGATGGATATGTGGCTTGCTACTTATGCTACTATATATAGTGGTTGGCCGAACGGCAATGGAACCAAAGCTCAGCAAGTTCTCCTTAGCCTTTGTAAGTTTTGTCGTGAAGTGGTGATAGTAATTTTCTCCAACATGAGATGCCACATGTTTTTTAATTCTTCTCTTGGCTCTCTAACGTGTGTGGGGTTGTGTATAGTATATACGTATATGTACTTGCCATTGCAGCAAGAAGTGCCCCGTGAATCACATGTACTACTTTCCTTGTTCTTGTCGTCCCCCTCATCATTGAGATGGATAGAGAGGCACAACTTGTAAACATGACTTGATTGCTGGATCATATCAGGAAAATGTCTAACAAAAGTGCTGAAAGGCTCACCATCGTTACTATCCGTGGAGCATTCGGCTATCCACCGTAGCCTAGAGACAAAACAAGAAACACTATGAAGGATCAATTCCATGACGTAGAAAAGCTCTGCTTTGTGTGCAGTCCCATGCTATCTCTTGTGTGTGTGTGTGTTGTTGTTGTTGTTGGCTATGCACCCATGTAGTCTAGATATAATTATTGAGCGGTAGCGAAAGACCTGAAGTAGTGATGAAGAAAAATCTGCTGGATATGATATTGGTTACATAGCAAAAGGTAGCAATTAATGAGAGTCTGACGGGTTCATGAATTTCTAGCGAGGAGGCCAAAATGAAACTAGCGGTGAGATAAGGCCAAGAGATAAGCATTGGACGGAACTTGGCATGTCCCTATCACCCTAGATTAAAGTGCTATTTACAGCGAGATTAGATAGAAAACTTATGATTAGAATTAAAAATCCAGCTCAAGAATCTGGTTGCAAGCTGGCGACTCGCTCACCTCTAGATATAGCGGGGAAGATTGCAGCGCGCACCTCTAGATTTAGCATGCCAATTGGTAGAGCTACATGTTCTTCTTAGCGCAACCTCTCTGGCTTCCTTTCCAACACCACCCTCCGCCGCCTCCCGCCCTACCCGCCTTCAACGTCTGCCAGCGTGAAGCTCACGAGGACGCCGGCCCTGCCATCGTCCTCTCCTTTGTCGCCGCCAACTTCTCGGCCATGCTCTCCGTCTTCTGCTACACCGAGATGAAGCGCGCACTGAACTGGTGGGACCTGGGCTGGCTTGCCATCAGTGCCGTCCCCAAGCTAAAGTTGAAATCAAGCTTCTGCATGCCTGGATCCTCCAACGAAGAAATTTCTTGAATTGGGCTTCGTCCCCAAAGGCCTTTTGGTAAAGCTCCTTGTCCTGGAAAACACTGGGTGACCTTCCTTGTCCAACCCATGCATGCGAGCTCTTCTTCGAGCTCTTTCCTCCACACTGCGTGCAAGAGACTTAAGTTGAACGATGCAATAAGTATGCTCAAAGACACAGTAAGAACTTGAGGTCAGAGAAGCCAAACGGCTCTCTCTCTCTCTCTCTCTCTCTCTCTCTCTCTCTCGCAAAATGAGCTGGCATGCGTGGAGTGGACACCACTAGGGTTGAAATCAAGCTGCTGCATGCCCTTCTCTGGCACCTGGATCCTCCAACGAAGAAATTTCTTGAACTAGGGTTCTTCCCCAAAGGCCTTTTGGTAAAACATTGGGTAACCTTGCATGCCTTCTTCGAGCAGGTTGTCTGGTTCGAACTCTTTCCTGCACACTACTGTGTCTTTGAGCATGCTCATCTTATCGTTCACCTTGAAGTCCCTTGCACGTAGGAACTTGAGGTCGGAGAAGCCAAACGGCTCTCTCTCTCTCAGAAAATAAGCTAGCATGTGTTACTACCTTGAGGCTTGGAGTTTGAAATTTGAAATAAAGTGATCCTCTTTCCAAGTTGTAATTGGCATTGCAGGTGATGAAGGCCCAAGGAAGGCTAAATAAAGTTGTAACTGACATTGAAGTGATGAGGGCCCAAAGAAGGCTTAAAAAAAGGACACATGGCATAAATGAAATCCTTCTCCCTTGATATATACTAGTGTCGCAACCCGTCTCCGACGGGTAGGAAGTATTTTGCATTTTCAAGGAAACATTTTGCATGTAGTTACAGGCAAAATAAATATGTGTAAAATCACCCTTCCTTTCCTTTTTCGAAAAAAGGCCTAGCGAAAATAGAAGCTAGGCACATCGAGTTACACATAAACACACATAAAGATGTATGTATATATGTACGTATGTATGCACATGTACGCATGGAGTACATATGTGTATATGTACATGTAATCCGTTGAAACCATACATGCTACAACTAGAAGATATGTGTATGTATGTGTGCGCCTATGAACGCATGTGTGCATGTCACATACGCACATGTAAATATGCGTATGTGTATGCGCGCGCACCCATAATATCCATAGATATTGTTCACACTCATACATATATATATACATATATTTATGAGTTGACTTCATCGTCCTGAACTTGCCAACCTTATACATAAACACATCATGATTGCCATATATATCCATATAGAAGCTCCTAAAGCACCAAACTTGGCATATAAATATACATCTAGCATTACAAACCCATAAAATGATGACAATCTTAACATACCTGAACATGGCTTTAAAACAATCTTCGGACAACTGGATTATCTCTCCTTGGTAGCCTATACCCCTCGCCTCTATCTGGCAAAATGTATGCCAGAAAAAAACATTAGCGTTGAAGATATAATTCTCGCTGAAAAAAAGAAGGATAAGGATAAAAGCTTACAAAACTCATTTGGTGGATCAATATTTGAGGCGAACGCCATTTGAATAGGCTTGTAAATAGCAAATCAAAAAATTCTGTATTGTCTAGTGCCTATGCACCGAAAATCTAACTTATCAGGCTTTTCATAATCCACAAACATTACACGTACATAAATTTGATGTGCAATCTTCCACAATCTTAGATTGTAAATTCCAAGGAGTCCAAAGCTCTCATTGTATAAGTGTCTCGACCATACAAACCTAACAATAATTTGGGTTCCAAAAAAATAAAGATATTCCTTGTTGCAAAAAGAATGTATCAATAAAAATATAAATTAATCAAATAAAACACAAAAGCTACATAAAAAGGAAGTTTCTATATATACCGTAAAACACTAGTGCTCTCTAATAGTTCAATAATTAGAGATGTTGTTGCTTGTCTTTCCTAAAATGGAGGATCTACAACTCGGCCATGAATATTAAATAGATCTTGAAAAATAATAATACCTATAATATAGCAAACATATAAAAAAATTACCTTCAATATCTTGTCCATCACCATAAACGAACAAAAATGATCTCCTTGTCACATCCATCCTAAGCAATATACCCCTGATATCAAATATAACACACACTCTCTCTCTCTCTCTCTATATATATATATATATATATATATGTATGTATGTATATATGTATATCTATACATGTATGTATACATATGTATACATATACATATGCATATATATATGGCTGTGTGTGCGCGCGCGTGCGCGCTCAGTAGCTTGAGCCAAGCAAGGAATAATATAATGGCACTGTATATAAAAGCAAACAAAGACTACACATGGCACATCTTTGTAAACATTCTCCATTCAAATGCTTACTTCATTGTACAAAGATATGTATAAATGTAGTCTCTAATATTTGTAAGCAACAATTTACATTCACATTCTTTGGCATGCCATTTGAAAAACCTCCTTGTAGACAACATTTTTTGTGAAGACTTCATTTGAACCTTTTGTGTCGCTTTTATATTCCACAATATGCTTCACACACTTTCACTGCATCGGATGATCTAACACGTGACATAGCAATGTATAGTTGTCCATGTCTGAATACTTGTGTGGCCAGATAAAGTCCCAATACACTCAATGTTTGTCCTTGGGACTTATTTATTGACATACCAAAAGTTAACTTGATAGAAAATTGTCTCCTTCTCATGTCAAAAGGCAATTAAAGCATAGTAGGCATAAATGTTATCCTGGGAGTAGACTCTGTCTCCAATGTTTGTACCTGTATTGATTTCTGCTTTATCACCTTTGAGTTAAATTGCTTGCATACCATTACAAAGTCCCCGTCGAGGTTCCAAATTGCGGAGCAGCATGATAGGGGTATTAATCTTTAGAAGTAAGCGGTGAGAAGGGTAACCACCACCTAAGTTCAAACTATTCAAGTACTCAATTGGATACAATATTGCATCATTCTCGCAAAGAAACAACAGAATCTGCACTGAGGTATTCTCTTTCATGACCAAGAAATGAACTCAAGGCTAGTTCATTGATCTCATCAACCTCTAGATTTCGTGGTGCAAGAATAGCACGGTCTTGACTAACCTCATCAATAACCCCATTTTTGTCTTGCAACTCTATAGTAGCTCTGTCATGTCCTTTGTATACATACTTATACAAATACTTTACAGCTGTAATGGTAGAGTATACTTTTATGTTAATATTATGGGCTTTGTACCTCAAAGTTTGTACCTCAAAGAGAGAAAAGGGTTTTAAGGAACAATCCATTGACTATCCACCCTATGACCCTTTACCTGGATGAAACTACCATCGTCTCGTCGCATGTAAGTTGGATACCCATTGTCATCAACGCTAGTAGTCTCGCAAAAATTCCAAGGATACCGATGTTTGCAACTCCCATTAACCATGCAAGGAAAATGCATATTTAGTTCACCACCACATGGTCCATGGACATTACAATGACTAATTATGCTGTGCAACTCTGGAAACATCACCTTGTCATCAGGAAGTTCAACACATACCAACATATCATAGTGAGGGATCTCGATCGGTTTACATCCACTTTTCAATATCAATAATATATGTGCATGTGGCAAGCCTCTTCTTTGAAATTCAATAACAGGAAACAAATCACAATACCATTCCAAATATTGATTTTTTCACCAATAAGTGAATCATGTCCTTATGCTTCTCGTAAAAGACCCGTGTAGTCAAGTCGGGTTGATCTTGTTGGGCAACCTGACCTGGCAATAAAGCATTGGTTATTTCATCCCACTTGGGATGCAAGTAAAGGTGATAAACATGTCAAGTTTACCCATCTTTCTAACAATAGCCATTGAATCCTAGTATAATTGATGCATATATGTAGGCCCCTTTTAGTACATCACGCAAGTCATCCTAGTCATTGAAAAGCACATTATTGTGCATCGAAAGATGAACATGTAACCTTTGTATATCAGGCTTTTCATCGTGCAAATCATATTGATATATGCGCCAGCATGCCTTTGATGCAGAAACGTACCGTGCATCCATATATTGACTAACCTCATCAACAATAACCCCATTTTGTCTCGCAACTCTATAGTAGCTCTGTCATGTCCTTTGTATACATACTTATACAAATACTTTTCAGCTGTAAAAATGGTAGAGTATACTTTTATATTAATATGGGCTTTGTACCTCAAAGAGAGAAAAGGGTTACATGGAACAACCCATCGACTATCCACCCTATGACCCTTTACTTGGATGAAACTACCATCGTCTCGTCGCATGTAAGTTGGATACCCATTGTCATCAATGCTAGTAGTCTCGCAAAAGTTCCAAGGATACCGATGTTTGTAACTCCCATTAACCATGCAAGGAGAGTGCATATTTAGTTCACCACATGGTCCATGGACATTACAATGACTTATTATGCTGTGCAACTCTGGAAACATCACTGTCACAGGAAGTTCAACACATACCAACATATCATATAGTGAGGGATCTCGATCGGTTTACATCCACTTTTCAATATCAATAATATATGTGCATGTGGCAAGCCTCTTCTTTGAAATTCAATAATAGAAACAAATCGCAATACCATTCCAAATATTGATTTTTTCACCAATAAGGGCATCATGTCCTTATGCTTCTCGTAAAAGACCCGTGCAGTTAAGTCGGGTTGATCTTGGGCAACCTGACCTGGTAATAAAGAATTGGTTATTTCATCCCACTTGGGATTACAAGTAAAGGTGATAAACAGGTCAAGTTTACCCATCTTTCTAACAATAGCCATTGAATCCTAGTACAATTGATGCATATATGTAGGCCCCTTAGTACATCACATAAGTTATCCTAGTCATTGAAAAGCACATTACGGAAGATGAACATGTAACCTTTGTATATCAGGCTTTTCATCATGCAAATCATATTGATATATGCACCAGCATGCCTTTGATGCAGAAACGTACTGTGCTTCCAGATATTGACTAACCTCATCAATAACCCCATTTTTATCTTGCAACTCTATAGTAGCTCTGTCATGTCCTTTGTATATATACTTATACAAATACTTTACAGCTGTAAAGGTAGAGTATACTTTTATGTTAATATGGGCTTTGTACCACCTCAAAGAGAGAAAAGGGTTATATGGAACAACCCATCGACTATCCACCCTATGACCCTTTACTTGGATGAAACTACCATCGTCTTGTCGCATGTAAGTTGGATACCCATTGTCATCAACGCTAGTAGTCTCGCAAAAATTCCAAGGATACCGATGTTTGCAACTCCCATTAACCATGCAAAGGAGAGTGCATATTTAGTTCACCACATGGTCCGTGGACATTACAATGACTAATTATGCTGTGCAACTATGGAAACATCACCTTGTCAGGAATTTCAACACATATCACAGTGAGGGATCTCGATCAGTTTACATCCACTTTTCAATATCAATAATATATGTGCATGTGGCAAGCCTCTTCTTTGAAATTCAATAACAGAAACAAATCACAATACCATTCCAAATATTGATTTTTTCACCAATAAGTGCATCATGTCCTTATGCTTCTCATAAAAGACCCGTGCAGTCAAGTCAGGTTGATCTTGGGCAACCTGACCTGGCAATAAAGCATTGGTTATTTCATCCCACTTGGAATTGCAAAGTAAAGGTGATAAACAAGTCAAGTTTACCCATCTTTCTAACAATAGCCATTGAATCCTAGTACAATTGATGCATATATGTAAGCCCCCTAGTATATGTTGATGGCAGTACCACCCTACATCCAGCAATGCCTGCAGAGAGACTCTATTAATCCCATCGCTTAAATTAACCATATCTGCAAGACCCTAGTATACTTCAACACACAATGCTTTCTGGTTATTGTGTATCCATACTAATCTAGATTCTTCCATGCTACTATACGCATCAACAATGTACTGTCAAAAGACGACCACCGCATAGCAGGCATGCATTTGTATCTTCCCTAATCTGTAGTCCATATGCATAATATTGTCGTTGAGTTACGGTCTTTGTCTCCTCATTTGAGTCTTCTCTATTCCTACCATCATTGAGTGGAATTCCAACATGCCAACCATCCTCTCCTCGAGGAAATAGAAAAAACATATAATAGAGGCATATATGAGCGATGCAAGTTAGATATTTTTTTATAGCACCTGTGCGTGACATTATTTGAATGTCTCTATGTCCCACATGAAAATCATCTCCTTGACCTGGCATGATTGCTGCTACCTCACTTACTGTAGGGACCAAGTATTGCCGTGAGGTTGATCGAGCTTCAGTGAGATGACCATTCTCAAATCTGCATGTGGACTTGATAGCAACATTTCTCTCGTTGAACAAAGTGCACGGGTGTATGGATTATATACATACATCATTGTTTGCAACCTGTCAACAATGTTATGATTTAAAGAGGGCATCCCATGAAGTCTATTCTCTAATTCATACTCTGTATCATACACATCTTGACGCCTCACACTTTCAAATTATTGCATCACAAAAATGACACTTATAAGAAAGGGCTCCTAATGAGTGAAGAGTACAACCTCCATAATATACCACCATAGTTGCTGGGTGCTTAACATTCCGAGGCAAAGAAAACACCCGCCTTATAGAGTGACATTCAGATTTAATATCGTTCACATCACCAACGACAAACATTATAGAATGAAAATTATTATACATAGGTAGCTCATTTAAATAAAATGAGAAAGGACCTCGCACCATATCTCTATGTGTTTGAGCAATGCGATGTTTATTTATAGGTTCTTGAAGAACCTTAGCATTGAGAGTTGTTATGTTACTTGAATCCAAGTGGATTCCGCCATGGAGTTCTCTATGCTCCTCATTTTCAATCCTTCCAAATGTTTCAATTTCAGCTATGTTAAAGTAATCCGTAAAATTAGCAACATTTTGTTTTCAAATGCAAGTCCTTGTCCGTGATCGTTTAAGGCGGCGAGTCATGCGTGTTGCATCCAAAATTTGAAGCCGACAAACTTGGTTCGAACTCAAGTACGTATAGCTCCTAACCATATTCAATCTCCTTCGAAACACAAAATAACGAATACTATTGTTCTTAACTTCAACAACAACATAATACTTGAGATAGACATAGAGAGAGACAATGACATAGATAGACAGTGATATATATATATATATATATATATATATATAGATAGAGAGAGAGAGAGAGAGAGAGAGAGAGAGAGAGAGAGAGAGAGAGAGAGAGAGAGAGGAAGGCAGAGTTGAAACATGTTGAGAGATGGAAAATAAGAGCGCGAGAACAAAATAGAAGAGAGAAGTATTAAATTTGAGAAAATAGAAATTTCATATATATCGCCAAAATGGAGAGCCAAATCTAAAAGTTGCAACACAATTTGTTCCTTGATCAAAAAACATCATTCCTCTCACAAAATCTCTAGGTAACTACCCTGGTTTCTAAAACACGCCACATCTTTTTCATAATTGCATTGAGCCAATTAACAAATATCTTTAGACTCAATACCTCCAAGCCTAATGTACGCACTTGATCTTTTAGAGAATCTACGTGTTCTTTACATTGCCCATTACATCCACGTAGAAAGTTTCCCAATTTCAACATGCATATTCTCCATGAAAGAAATTGTGTCTAGTTGGTTTGCCTCCATGCGACCACTACTGTCATGGACGCGATGGAGATGATGAGTCAACTCATCTCTTAACGTATCTCCCCTTTGGTTGCCACTTCCACGAATCTCATCCCAAAGGGCATCTAAGTACTCCTTTGTTGCAAGAAATTGAATTTTTCTCAGTGCGCTCGCATGTATCCGCAATAGTTTATTAACGTTTAGAGCTTGTTTGTCTAGATGAAGACCTTGACCGAGCAAGGTGTTTTGCATCTCGAACATTCATAAACTCAGGCGACGTAGACAAAGCTACTTTTTCATTGGAAGAATCATCCACAATCACTATAGCTTTGGAGTGGTTGTTATCATTTTGAAGCTCCATTTGTTGAAATCCACAAATCAATATCTTAAAGCTGTACAATTATCTCTATGTATCTTTTCCAACATATATGTAACCCTAGTAAC
>NC_141046.1:33124424-33231924 GCF_041138505.1 Cibotium barometz
TAATGGTGTATTATTATCAAAGTACAAAGAGTAAGTCATTTTTAATATACCAATGTAACGGTGTATTATTATCAAAGTACAAAGGGTAAGTCATTTTTAATGACCAAAGTACAAAGAGTAAGTCATTTTTAATGTCATTTTTAATGACCAAAGTACAAAGAGTAAGTCATTTTTAATGTCATTTTTAATGACCAAAGTACAAAGAGTAAGTCATTTTTAATGGTCATTAAAAATGACTTACTCTTTGTACTTTGATAATAATACACCGTTACATTGATAATATACCATTAGAAGCGACAAGAACATTTTAAAGGCAATATAGAATAGACGCAGACGAGAAGGGTTCAAACCCTATCCAACGGATCTGGTTTTGCACCTTGTTTTTGCTGCAATTAGCCAGCCATTGTACGCATCTGCACATCAACAACTTCAAGGTACCATGACTATGCTTCCGCTCTCAGATATTGGATTGCAGATCCAGATTTTGTCTAATCCTAAGCTAATGCATATGCATTAAAGGGGGACATCTATAGGCCCTTTGAAAATCCCTGTAATTTTTCTATGGCACACCAGAAATGATGTTAACTCACTCAACTCCAGCCTATTGTAGATTACTCACACTTCCATGACATACCCCAACACAAAAATCTGCCCAAACTAACGGATCCAACAAACACATGGGCTGCCCAGAACTAGGCTGAACCGGTCCAAGGCCTAAGTAATCACATTCCTCTTCCCTTTCAGGAGACTTGAGAGTCTTCCAAGCATATTACAAAGAGTTTATATACAGAACATTTGTACAGTAAGTCTATCTCATTACTCAGAAACCACCATTCAAAATTGCTGATCCAGTCTTCATCAAACATTACTTTTACAGCCAATCTAAGGCAGCCAGTACATATGCAATTCACATAGGAGTATTTTTTGCTACATTTCAAGAGACATGTTCCCTTTTTTCTGGCACATTCCATTGCACTCGTGTGTGTTTTGTGAGAGTTCCTGCACAAGAGGAGAACATAGCAATCAAGATCCGTGAGCCCAACTTCAGGAGACATATATAAAAGTAGTACACACAATTCTCTCTCTCTCTCTCTCTCTCTCCCCCTGCCCCGCCGCCCTCAAAAAAAAAAGCTGACATCTCCTATGATAGGCAGGGGTTGGCAGATGATGGACAGGAAGCCTCCCCACCCACCTTTTGAATGCCCTCCTAGAAATCATTCGTGGTAAAGACCTTAGGGGCTTTACACAGAATCCCTAACCCATCATCCCTGACACAACCTACAATGGATGAGGGATGGAAGGCAATGGACAGGGAGTCACAAACACCCCCCCCCCCCCTTCCCCACTCTTCAATTGTCAGCCCAATGGCCGCCCAAGAATCATTGATGTGTAAGCACCCTTACTCAGTACAAATAAAGCTTGAAGACGCCAAAAAATGCACCTGAACCTGGCGTTGAAGAAGCTTCACATACTCTACAACCTCATCAAGCATGTCTGCAGTATGGGCTTGCTGTGGATAGAGCCAACACAATAGATTGCGTAAGAAAATTGCAGATCACATATTGAAAGCTTCAAAATGATATCTGCAGAAAGTATGGACCACACCTAAATCTAGTCACTTATTGAACACTCCTATAGAAAGGACAATGTGGATCGTATGGCTTCAAAAGGTAGTCACCTTGTCCAAGTTTGGTACAAGATCTTGTAACTTCTTCATGCGCTCACTAATCTTTGTTCTCCTGACCTGCACAGAGACACAACTATGCAGATTAGTTATAAAAGCAGTGCTAGCTAAAGCTCCAGCAGAAGCGTTTGTGTAGACTAACTGGTCTCAACACTGGCCATACTCACCCGTTCTGCGATGCTTCGTGGATGTGTAGCACATCCCCTCTTGGCACGCGATTTACAAAGGACCGAATCCACTGCCATGCTGTCAGCAATTGAAGTTCTAGGAATGGTAAAATGATTCTGTGGTGGACACATGCTGTGGTCCATTTGGCCCATCTGCTACATGGAAAAGCAAAATGCACAAACACCATGTTTCAGCGATTCACAGGAGTGGTTTTCACAACACCCCGTGTAAACCCCCAGTGTAGCTTTGGTACTGTCATGTGTAGGGGTGTGTGGAGTGCTTTTCACAACCCCCAAAAGTACAAAGAAGAGTGTGTGAGTGCACGTGTGTGAATGAGCATGCGTTTCTCCCAAAAAAAACTAGGAAGCTATCAATAACTTGCATCTTGGTACCCTCAAAAACTCTTCAGCTAAAATGATAAATCTTTCAGAAGTTTTACCAGTGAATCTGTTGCTGGCAAGACTTTGAACATCTTGCCTTCGGCTTCCCTTCCTCTTTTCCTTTGCCCAAAAGCTGTGACTTTCTGCATTGCTGAGTCCATAGTAACCTCATCCCACCCACCAACTCCATGACCATGCATCAAGCCACTCTCTCTTCTGCCAACCATACCTTGTGCCGACGACTTCCCAGCTAAAGAAGACATGGTCACCTTCTCAGCACCACTAGAAAACTCATCAAGAGATAACTGTGACAGTAGGCCAGCAGGAGAGCTGCTCTGTCGCAATAGAACATTACTTTTCAACTCGCCCTCCATAACACTGCAATCATCGGCCTTGCAAGTGCTGGTAGTGTCGGCATAGGAGTTTCTTATGGGTACTGCCCGTGGCGACCCTTTAGATGTCAGAAGATAAACTTTACCTCCAGTATCATCAGGATTCCTGTGAGGAGTAGTTTGCACATGTGGACCTACGTGCTGAGACAATGGCCTCTCACTGGTTTCTTCCATAACTAACCTTGACAGAAAATCAGCAGGCGAGCTGCTATGTCTGATGAGATTTGACTTAGCGGGAGGCAGTAGGTCCAAATGCAAATTGGGTGCCAACATTGATCTGTGTGAGCTTCTTTCTGTTGGGCTCCCCTGAATTGACTGTGCCACTAGTGGCTCTTCCCCACCATGCTCAAGGATTGCAGAGAGAGGACCTTGGGTTATGTGTTCCGGGAAACCATCACCAACTGCTAGTGCCGTGAAGGAAGAATGTTGGCCAATCATGTCACCCTGGTTACCATAACTCTGCTGGTTATTGTCTTTCCTGGCGGAGCTTGTGTGGGCTTTGCCGGGCTGAGGATAGAGCCTTGAATCACCAAAAGAAGAGAATGCACAAAGGCTACCATGGGTAAGGAGCTCAGCAAGCTCAGAGCCATCACTCTGAGGGTAAAAGTCTTGGTCAAGGAGGCTTGCAAGCATTGAACTTGGTGCAGAATGGTAGCGTGTCAAACCGGTTGAAGACAATGGCGTATTCTCGGCCTTGTTAGCTGCAAAAATTGTGGTGGAAGACCCCATAACACTTGTGTGAAAAGTTCCTGGGTCCATGTCCATAAGTGGGCAGTGCTAACTCTGTTGTGTAAAGCTTCTTAACCTCCTTCACCATACAAGAGAGAAGCAGCCCATATAGAAGCTGTGCATGGCCCTTCTGAGCTACCTTGTGTAAAAGCAGATACTCATAACTTGGAGTTCAAGAAAGGAGAGGTTTATCTGCATTCATAGGCTGCCAAGCTGCACCTTACTTGCAAAGCCCAATAGTTCAATTCTTTAGCTTATAGTTAGACAAGCAACACTGCTGCTCTAGGCTCAGTGGGCGTGCGATGAAGAGACGGGACAAGGCCTCGAGTTTCCAACTCTATCACTTTGCTACGCTATAATTTTCCAGTGGCAAAATGATAGCGTAGTAGCACTAGCTACCTTGCTGGTTGCAACAGAAGGGGGACCGAGACTGGAATCCAATAGGTCAGGTAGCATGCAAAAGGTAGGCAAGGTAGCACAGAGCTGAGAGGGGCGGGCACTGAGTGGATTTTTGGGACTTGACCTCAATAGGCCAGGTGGTAGGCAAGGTAGCTTGAAAAACCCTGACAGGGGGGGGGGGGCTAGTTGAGATGACAGTTTGACATGACTAGGGAAGCAGTGGCAAAACCAAGGGTCAATCAGATGCAATCAAAGGCAAATGAAACGAGAGCAGACAGGCAGCGCGCGCACCGCTGCAGGCACGCACAACACACACACACACACACATACATGCATATATTTATATAGTCCCTGGGCTACCTAGTGTGGATGGTGGTGGGCCGTGGCTGCTGGAGATTTTAGTCCATAGCGCCGCAAACACCCTAACTTTGGGTTAGTTATCATCAGCTCAAAGACAGTTCAATCAAATGCAACATTGGAGGAGGCAGATCCAACCTCAAGAAGTCTCAAGTTCCAACACAAAAAGTGCAGTATTTTATTTTAAGGTGCTCCCCCCCCTTTCTGATATCCTGGAGGCTGGTGATATCAGCTCCTCCTTCTCTTGGGCACCCATAGGCCACAATATCAACGGCTTTCCTTGGAGGAGGATGCCCACAAAAAGGCAAATGGGCACCGTACTAAAGGATGCGCAGCCCTTTCCCCTTTGTGGTCTGCCCATGAGCAGAAAAAGGCCTCCACGAAAGGAAGTAGACAGATGGAAAACCCTAAATGAGCGTCCGTAGAGCCCAAATGGCACAGAGAAGAAAACCCTAAACGGGCGCCGCAATGGGAGGCCCTCTTTCATCCTCTTGTGAAAAGAGAACGGAAACGGGCAGAAAACGTGTGCGCTCGAGGCGGGACCGGGAGTCGGGACCAGATTACCGATGGTGGATGGGTCACTGGATGTCCAGAGGTCATTCCAGATTGGAATTTGATGCGACCAGGAAAAGAAAAAAACGCCTCTAAGATTTGGCGCGTTAGGGCAGACAAATCCGTGCCTGGTTGCAACTTGCCACAGTTCTAGGGCAACAACAAAAACCAAAGCTAATCGCAGGGAGGACTGAGGAGGCAGGATTGGCCAAATCTAGGGTACATTTTGTACCTCGTACTCCCGCCGCCCGCGGGTCCGCCCTAAGTTCCGCCTCGGCGGGGGGAGGGGGGGCAGGGGCCGCCGCCCATTTACCCCTTGCTGTTTTCACCTTATCTGAGGCGGGCTGATCTGATCGCGCATCGTCCCCCCCCCCCCCCCCATTCACAGTTATTACCTGAAGAGGGTACTAAAGGCGTAGAGCCGTAGAAATATCGCTTTTGAAAGCGCGCACTTTCCACGCGCGTGCTTCTCTGCTGCTTTTTTTTTTTTGGGGGCACCTCTCCATGTGGTGACCACCGGAGTCCTCGCACCGACACCACAAATCTCAGCGTCGCGAGCCGCAAGCGCATGCAATAGCTTTCCCTTGCATTGAATTTCCCCTACATACGTCCCATGTCGTCAGCAACCTAATCCGTCCTTTTTCAAGCTTTCCATGTCATCCATTGGATTTCCCCCTTTGATGGGCTTCACACCAGGCAGGGCGTTTCTAGATGGCCCTCCCACCACTGCTCGAAAAAAGCAAATATTTCAACCAATCAAAATAAGGACAAATCTTAAATTTTGTTTCAAAATCTCTACAATATATATGTTGGTTTTATAACTAAAATACATGAAAAATCATTCCTTAAAATAAGGGCTACTTAAAATCTCAGCTGGTTTTTCTTAATTCTGGCTGGTGCAGAATGCCCCTTTTTTTTAGCCTTGCCTCCCACCTTCCACTCCTACAAAAAGAGTGTTCACACATCAACTACGAGTGATGGATTGCCGCCCTTAAATGAGGGTTAAGTCACCTAAGTAACGTATGTGAGGGCAAATAATTCGGCGACTTAGGGGTTATTTGTAGGCATTTATTAACTTGTAGACATTTATTAGGGAGGACGTGAATGCAAAAAACAAACTCTCATGTTGACATGGGCCTACTGACGTGCATCATGGGGCATTTCTATTATATGCTAAGCTATTTTTTGGGGAGTTTGTTTTTGCTTTTGCCACTCGTGATGATGACAAACCACATTTGAGTGAGGGAACCGGCTCTCACAGTAAGGTGGAAGTTATAATACATAAAGTGGTAGATCCACTATTTATTGACGACGAGTAAGGGTAATTAATTACACATCATAAATGCACCAACAATGTCTATCATCTATGGACATTGGAGACCATTGAAATGGAAGTTTCATAATCAAGGTGCACTTTTTGCATCGTACTTACGTGTGTCATTGCCATCCAAAAGTGTTTGGAATTATTGATAGAGTAGTAGCTCTCCACCCATGACACCCATCCCCATTTTTAACATTTAATGATAGATAACAAAAAGGGGTTGACGCGCATTTAGTTGGAATCCTAACATAGTAATGCTCATCACGTGTGCAAAGGTGCATTCTCACCAACATCATTTGCCAATCCAAACCTTCTCTACAATTCTAGTTGATGGTTAGCTTGTATGTGTGTAACCACCCCAATATGTGTAAAGCCCTTAGGGAGTCAAATGTTTGGTGTAAAGGTCATGGGTGATGGATCACGAAGATCTTTCACTTTGGTTATAGGGCGTGAAAACTTGTGACGACAAGTGTGCATAAACCTTTGAACACAAGTAGTAGCTAAAACTTAAAAAATCAAGTGGCATAACATGCACACAACCTTGAAGGATTCATTTAATGTTGATACTTAGTCTAATTTGGATTGGTAATTCTACCAATCCACCAACTCTTCACGTGGCTAAGTATATAAATGGGGTAAGCTAGGCTGGTGGAAATCAATTTTACCAACCTTTTGGGTTTTTATACTAGCTTTACAATAGCAACTTATAAGAATTGTAATTACATACGGCAAGTTCATTAAATATACATAAAGCTCTAAACTCCTCTATTTTTGGTTTATACATCTTAGTATGATGGAATTTTGTAATATATTTAATTCTCGTGTTTCCCATGCAAGGCTTGATGGTTAATGCATTGTCATGTGCAAAATATTGTGAAGAGTGGGGGGATTGGGTCGGTCAAAGGTGATTTTGTCAAATATGCTAGCCATTAATGATTGTGGTTCTCTATGAGACCCCTACTCATGAATAACTCTATAAATCTACAACAAAAGACTAATCTAAGGAGGGTCGAGTATCCCACTCGGGGCCTCATGTATCTTTTCGGACGTTCAGCTATCCACCCAGAAGCTTTCACCGTTTAGCTATAAATATCCTGATGTCTTACAAAAAAAATTGAACATGATTCCTTCAGTTAAGTATTCCCTTTATAATTCTCAACACGATGGCCAAACTCCTCGATTATGAAGGCAACCATTCTACCATAACCTACTAAATCCATATTTTTCCCAAGTATTTGTTTATTAAAACAAGGTAGATCTCAATTTGGAAAGCCCTCGTAATCTCGGGTCCACGCTATCACCCGCTTTTGAGTGTTTAATCCTTTACAACTTAGATCAGTTCCATAAGCTTAGCCTAGCCCCATCCAATCCCATGGGTCTAGCCTCTCCTACCATGCCACTAGGCCTATGGAGCCGTTGTTAACTATACACCTATAACCAAAATTTCCTTTTTAATTACACACACACACACACACACACACACACACACACACACACACACACAACTGAATACAGAGTTCACACTCACACTCCATTGAAAAAAAATCTTTCCAATAAATACTTTTAACTGTTCAATACAAAATACCAAATAAATATCGTGAGTGTCTGAGAAAAATCATCCTAGATACATCATCATAAAAAGCCGTAGAACATTGCGAAACCACCAAGGAATCTTCTCGCACCACGGCCGTGATCCTCCACAGGAGGAAGGTGCACACCATTAAGCCTAAACACTCTCTCGGACCATTGTGCTATGACCGGAGGAACCCTCACAAGCCTCACGTTTGGCTCAAACACCTGTGTATCCATCCAAAGGAGCTACTTTTGCTAGTCATCTCGTCACTAGTCCTCGAAGCACAAGCACACCAAGAATGGAAGTCAAGAGCCACTTACAACTGACAATTGCATCCACGTCACTAGGCACTACCCTAGAGCCAATACACACTGGAGCCACTTCATGTCTCTCACAGTAATGGTGCCATGTTTATGCACGTACATCCGATTGAGATGGGTCAAGGTCTTGCACAATTATCTTCGTGTGACACACCTCTTTGATGACATCCACACGCGGAACCTATGTGCTACCTTCATAGGCTTCCATAACATAAATAAATACAATGTTCAAATAATATATAAACATAATTCAGGTATAGAACAACACATCACACATGCAATTGTTGAAACTATGTAAACCATCATAAGTCCCATGAGATATCTCTAAATCCTGTAGCTGCATAAGCCTAGTGAGGTCTTCTCAAATTCACGGATCGATTCAACCTTGGGATTCATTCCAGTTTTTTGTATTATCCTTTATCTAATCATAGATTTCTAGATTAAGGTTTCTAAGATTCCTAAAGGAATAACCCCATCTTATTCTAAATCTTTCTAGGGTCTTTGATCATAAAAATGAGTCTTAATTAAAGATCACTTAGGGTCTAGAGAGTATATTGAATAACCCTTCTCTAGGGGCCAAAAACTTATAACACTATGTATAATTTCTAGCTAAGGATCATTTCCTTTAATTAAACCACTCTTAACCTTGGGCTAAACCTTAATCCAAGGTATACACATGTTCTATAACTTCTTCTCTCAATTTTTAGAGAGAGAAAATATACTTAAGACTAATTTCAAGATAAAGATTCACATAAATTCTTTAACCTTAATTTTTATTCTAAGTCTTATGTATGGTTTGCATGTACTAAAATCCACTACTAAAATATACACAAATTTTGATCTAGAAAGAGAGTTTCTCTCTTTAAAACCAATGAGAGAGAACTTTCCTTAGGTCATATACAAAGAAAGACTATATCATCTTCTTCAAATTCTCGGCTAGATCTCTTTGGGTTGGCATACTTCTTTTATGTCATGAGGGAGCAGCCTTTATGTCCCTTTTTTATGAATTGCATTTGATGGTCCATCTCATCAAGCATCTGCTTTTAGAAACTTTAACCTTGATCAGTGGGTCAGACCAATTCAAGGGCACAAGGCATTCTTGCCCCCCGTATATTTAATGAAGTGATTTTAGGTGCACATGCACATAGGGGGATGGGCCTAGGCACACATTAGGGGGCGTTTGAGCATAAAAAGGGCCTTGTAAGGATCCCAAATTTTAAAAAATTAAGACTAATTTTATTGAGGCTTAAGGAGACAAAGCTCATAATGAAGCCTGCTTTTGGACCTACACGTAGGGGATCTCTCTAATTTTCGAACCAAGATTCTCTTTCTAGCAATTAAAACCCCTACTAGCATAATCATTCTTGTCGTACATAAGGGGGCCCAAAAAATAGTAAAAATATTTTTTATTCATTTCAAGAACAGTTTATCTCAAAACTTACCACCACTGATATCTACACTTTCAATCTTATTTACTTTAATAGTCGTATTTGAAATTCCCCCCACATTCCACATCAAAACTGTTTCTTTCACTCATTACTATTATTGCCATCGCGTTTCCCTCTTTGTCCTACCTACCAACCTCTACAATAAGATTCTCTCTCTCTCTCTCTCTCTCTCTCTCTCTCTCTCTCTCTCTCTCTCTCTCTCTCTCTCTCTCTCTCGCTCTCTCTCGTGACAGCCCGTCATGAATCCTCTCTCTCTCTCTCTCTTTCTCTCTCTCTCTCTCTCGTGAGTGACAGAATCCCCTGTAGTTGGCTTTCTCTCCAATGTAGTTGCGCAACACTCCAGTACACATTAGGGAGGATTAGCAACCGGCCTTACACAGTACCCCCACCCAGTACTACCAAGCTGCGTAGGTCTTACATAGTAACACATCTCTCTCTCTCTCTCTCTCTCTCTCTCTCTCTCTCTCTCTCTCTCTCTCTCTCTCCCCTTAAGCAATAGGGTTTCAGACGAAGGCAAACAGCAGGGCAACGAGAAGGGCATGCAAGGCGGTGAGGAGGAGTGTAGCCGGGCAGAGCATCGTCCCCTTCTCTGTCTCTCTCTCTCTTGGCGAGGAGGAGCGCACAAGCAGAGCATTTTTCCTCGCTGTTTTCGAGATCTAAAGTTTGTAGAGCAGGGACCTCACCTCTGTTGCCGCTGATTCTGCCCAGTACTAAATGGCACTACATGACCCCCAGACCTTGGTTCTTGCTTGCCTATAGACCGCTCACTTGCTGGAGCTTCTTCTCTGTCTCGGTAGGCACACAGTATTCGTGTAAAGCGAACAGATCAGAGACTCTCTCTCTCTCTCTCTCTCGCCCTGCCTGACCATGCCTTGGCTCTCTCTCTCTCTCTCTCTCTCTCTCACCCAATGCCTCTTCATCCGCATGTCTACCCCCCCAACTAGCCCATCAACAATGGGAAGGAAAAAGAAAGAAAAGGAGAAAAAAACGCAGAAAACATTAGCAAACTGGATACCAACAAGCAAACCAGGGACACACACGCGGAGGATGATACTATCAGATACCATACACGCTCCCGAAAGGGGGTGTTGGATACACCACGGAGCTCCACAAGCGGGCTCGAAACAGTTCTCCAGACAGGCCCCCTGACACAGACGGTATCCGCACCGTCGGTACCGATGGTTTCTCCATCGATACTGATCTTGATGCCCTCCACAGGATTGCCATTGATCTCATCTTCCCCCTCCCCCTACACAGTTATCTCTTCCCCCACTCCTCTTCCTGCCTCGTCACCCCTCTCTTCCCCCACAACCTCCCCTACTCCTCTTCTTACCTCAACAGTACCCACCCCTGCCTCATATTTTTCACCCATTCCCTCCCCCTTTCCATACCCGACTCCTTACTCTACACGTGCCTCTCTCCTCCCCACCCATTCCTTCACTCCCTCACAGACCGTATCCCCCCTTTCTTCCTCTCTCAGTCGACCTCGACCCTCTACCACCCCTCACAGCCCACCCAGATCCTCACGTCCTCACCAGTAGGCTCATCCTCATCATCGACCCCACCTCACAGTTCTACTCCCTCCCCCACCTATCTACAGACGATGGACTTCACGGGATTTGACTTGCAGCTCAGAGTCCTCTTGGACGACCGATCCCAGGTTCAGGAGATGATTATAGCCTCTCTTGGGGCTCAGGTAGCCTCTTCTAGGCTAGAGTCCTCATCATAGAGAGACATGCAGATTAGGGTACTGATAGAGGAGGCGATGCACAGGGACCTCTAGATTAGATCCCTTTACAAACACGATTGGGACCCTCCGCACCGACATGCAGGTCCTACAGGCGTCACACAGGACTCTGCCAGCAGCTGAGCTTCATGGCCATACAAATCAGATGCAGGCCGTATAGACCAGGATTCAGCACTTGGATTCTACCCCGGTAGCAGCAGTTGCCATGGTACAGGAGCAGATCACCACCCTCCAGTCGGAGGTCTAGCCGACCACAGTGGGTGGACGTGGTTAGACGTTCACTCCCCACCCAGCACCCCATTATCTCAACCACAGTGGGGCTGAGACGCACAGCAGAGGGCTGTTAAGGCCCTTAACATCAGGATCCGTGGCATTCAGCCATTCCCTGTTGTGACACCAGTGGCCCAAGCAGTGACATTTGTATCCCAGACTCTGGGGGTACAGGACCACGGGGTGCTTGACGCATACAGAGCCGGCAGGGATCCCACCAGCAGGCACCAACCCCTAGTCATCTGATTCAGGGATGCGCATGCATGATTGACGGCTCTACGGATGAGGGCCAGACTAAGGGATCACCCACAAGTTTTCATGGACGAGGACCTGACGCCGTACAGGTCACCGAGCGCAAGGCGCTCCTTACACAGAGAGATGCCCTCCGCAAGGAGAGGGCAAGTGGGCAGTGGTACGAGATGGACGTCTTATATCAGGACCCCTCAGGAGGCCGCTCACGGCCCCCTTCCCTACTCCGACTGCAATGATGGGACGGGGCCCATGAGACACACAGAGAGACACACTCCGGGTGTTGCAGTCTGGAACTGCAATGGTTCCTTGACTTCCTCTTCGGGGAACTTCCAGGAGGTCATCTCATGCAAAGATATAGTGTTCCTGACAGAGACACACCAGAGTCCAGAAGAGCGAGGAGATGATCTATTAGCAGATGTGTTAGTTTTCCAGCCCGCGAGGAAGTCCTCCTAGTTGGAGACTTCAACGCGAGGATGCAGGACAGATGAGGACCCCATCATCGTACATACAGTGCAGGCACAGGACCTAGACTGACATTCTGACGAGGCTCACGCGGAGGTTACTAGGTATACGGATGATGTTTACTGGATCTTCTTTCTGCTCATTATCTGGTTATCTACTATAATGGTTTGCACAGATGGCCTCTTTCGCATAGAGCCACATGCTTCCCCTTTTTGGGGGCACAGCTTGCAGCGTCATTGACTACGTCATGGGTCCTCTAGCTCTCATCCCCGACATTCATAGCCTTAGAGTTTCACAGCCACTCCCATCTGCAGACCACTCACACATCACGTTCACCCTCACACGTATGACACATGAGCCTCCACCCAGACATCCAGATCCATAGCCACACCTCGAGATTCACTTTGACCATTCTCTGGACAATATTTACAACCTCCATTTATCTTAGCTCCACCACCGACCACCTCGATTCCCTACACTCCACACAAGAGAGATGGGATTTCGTCCATGAGTCCATGCTCACAGCAGCCCACGATTACTTCCCAGTCACCACCCACTCTTCCCGTCCCCTGCCTATAGGCAAGGTCCCATGCAACGGTTGGTACGACGACGAATGTAGGGCCATGCATTCGGCACCTACATTTCGAGGAGAAGACCTTTGCATCTTGCCTAGCACACAGACCAAGCAGGACTACAAGTGATTGACGAGATGCAAGAAACGTCAGTTCTTGATCCGGAATGAGGAGGAGCTAAGGAGTTTACTCTTTAGTTGTGACTCCAAGGACTTCTAGAAAAGGTTCCTTTGCCTCAAGTCCCACTCTCCGCTCACAGATCCCCGGGTTTGGTCTGGCTACACCTCCGCACTCTATGACATCCCTGACTAGCCCACCATGGACCCACCCCAGGACTCTAGACCCATATCTTCTAACCTATTTTGCGTCGCCAACATTAGGTATGCTGTCTCTTGGTTAAAGAACGGGAGAGCTAAGGACCATGATGGGTTACAAGCGGAGTTTGTAACCCATGGGATTGATGCCTTAGCCCCCGACCCTCTCCCGCCTTTTTTTTAACAAGTCAGTTTGTAGAGGCCTCCCATCCACATGGCTCACTAACAAGTCAGTTTGTAGAGGCCTCCCATCCACATGGCTCACTAACACTATAGTACCCATACACAAGTCGGGGGACCCCATGGACGCAGCAAACTACAGGACCATTATGATTGGCCACGTCATGGCCAAGATTTTTGCATCCGTTCTAGAGATCCAAATCAATGAGCAGGCAGAAGAGACAGGACTTAGAGCATGGGGATAGGCAGGATTCCGGAGGCACTACTACACACTGGATCACATTTTTACTCTCAGGGCCATGGTGGAGGAGGCGTGATCATGAGCCAGCGTCTCTACTGCTACTTCGTTGACTTCAAGAGAGCATTTGATACTGTTCCCAGACACCGTCTCTTGCACTAGATCCAGCAGTTGGGATACAGCACATAGATTCAGTGGGCTATAGTAGCAGTATATGAGCATGTCACAGGCAGAGTCAGGACCAAGACGACCAAGCTCTCCGATGAGATCCATAGCACGATAGGGGGTGAAACAGGGCTGTCCTCTTTCACCTACACTATTCGGGTTATACATCGACGAGCTAGAGACTTTCATGCAGACCTTGGGGGGAGGGATCATTGTTGGCATGAGCTCTTATTCTAATTCTTCTTTATGCCGATGACGTGGTCTTGATCTCGTCCACTACACACAGGGACTTCAGATGCACCTGGACGCTCTTCATAGGTTCTGCTAGGAGAGAGAGTTGAATGTGAACCTTGGGACGACCAAGGTAATGATCTTCAACACCTCTTATTCAGCATTCTAGAGACATGAGGGATTCGTGTTTGGAGGAGAGCAGGTGGAGCTGGTCAGATGTTACATGTACCTGGGTGGTCTTCACAAGGCCTTCCTTCACTATGATACCAGCGGCTCGAGACAAGATGAGGAGAGGATATGCTTCACTGGCGCATCTCGAGAGAGACAGTGTCATCAGTCTCATTTCCAGCACCCGGACATGAAGTCCCTCTTGTTCGACACATTAGTGTGACTTGCCACCATGTATGGGAGTCCTTTTTGGGCCTGCGACCTCGGATTGGATGACTAGAGAGCGATCGAGAGGGTACAGGCTCTACTGTTTTCCAGGCTCATTAGAGCCAAGCCTTCGGTACCCCACCACATTTTACTGGCAGAGTTTGGAGCCTCACCATTGGTCCTCGATGCAGCCTTCCAGACTATCATATACCTCCAGCGGATCCTCAGATTTGGAGACACAGTAGAGGGTCACCCGACTTCCATGGCTTGCTTTGACTTCATCTCGGGCTCTGGTAGATGCACGTACTCAAAGATGCTGGTTCCATAGACTACATACATGGTTTCACTCGCTTGGCCTAGACCTAGACAGGCTTCTGCCATTCAGATACAATCTCGATGCTCCTCAATCATACTTATCACGACACCAGATTAATCAGGTCATTCGTGCGGACCTGCTCCAGCTCTACACATTCCGTACATGGATCCTCCCCACACGTTTGCCTGTGAAGATGGCTGCATACCGCAGTCATTTTCTCAGGATATTGGACGAGGGTTTCATTGAGCCTCCAGGGTACATGAGGATACATCTCTCGCATGCACTCATGATCTCTCTTGGATAGCTTAGAGTTTCATCCCACAGATTGGAGATTGAGGCAGGCAGGATGAGATGGACGAGGAGAGGTAGGAGAGTCAGCAGACAGGACTGGACATGCTCCATATGTCACATGGGTGAGGTTGAGAGACAGAGGAGCACTTCTTATGCAGATGCCCAACGTACTATGAGATCCAGGGGGGGTTTCACTGTCTCTTTAGAGATGGCTTTGGCCCTATTTCCAGGGTCATTGACTAAGAGGATCAGAGATGCCTAGCTCTATTCGTCAGAGAGGCTTTCACTTTCAGAGACAAGAGACTTAGACAGATGTAGGGCCACCAGACTCACGATGCACGACAGACCCAGGAGCCAGACAGCCCACCAGACCCACACTGAGACTCACAGGGAGGATCCACAGATTCCGGACCCGACATGGCTACAGAGACCACTGTTGTACCCACAAGGATGCACATATGAGATGATTGAGCAGAGACGCATAGAGCACCTACATAGAGGCCACTACATGAGACTAGTCTCACGACGCCAGAGGACATTACAGACATTGAGACAGAGACACCTCGGGGGGACCCTCCATTGTCGCCTCTACGGATCGGGGGCTCTCGAGGGACTAGATTATCCACTTGATCCAGGGAGGAGAGGTGGAGGGGCACGACTTCTTCTACTATTATGGTGCACGTGACGAGGGGGCCTAGCCCTCATGAGTACCTATATGGCATGACATGCTTCTCTCATGAGGTACACTCATAGCATGCTGCATAGCTTTTTGATTTTCATTTCAGTTTCAGTTCTAGTTTCACACATTTCAGTTTCATTATGCTTTTCGATGAGGCTCCCGAGCGCATCAACTTATGTATTCATGTATGTTCGACATGTGTCTCATGGACCCGTTATGGTCCTTCGAAGACAATAATAAAATTTCATTTCATTTCTCCCTTTTTCCCAAGCTCTCCTCTCCTATTGGCGAATACAATAGGTCTCTCTCTCTCTCTCTCTCTCTCTCTCTCTCTCTCTCTCTCTCTCTCTCTCCCCCAAGCTCCCATTGTGATATAATAGGATAGCCCTATTGTGAATACAATAGGAAAGCCATGAGAATAGTCTCTTCCATTTTTTGAATAGCACATAGAGAAATTTTAGATTCAACAAGAGTGCGGAAGGTAGACTTGCATGTTCATATATTGAATGAATATGCACCAATCAAAAAAGAACGTCTGAATGCATAGGAGAAGCATGCACGAAGAAAACAAGGTCGGACTAATGTGGATCTTTGGGTTGATGGATATTTGTATCCTAATGATCCTTCTTCTTTTTGTCCTCCACCCTCCTTCACTGATCTCCCTTCATTTATTCAGTTTGATGTGGAGAGGGTGAGAATGGGCTGCTTGGGTACTACAAAAGGTTAAGCATGAGTGATGCATGGAGAATCCAATTCCTCCACTCACAAATATAAAGCTTACAAAGCACTTTGAGCATGCACTATAAGATGCACAAAATAATATTGTAGAACTGGAGAAAAGAGACAAAGAGAAAGAGGCTCGCGTTATGAAGCTACAAGACACAATCTCTCGAGCGATGAAGAGCAGCCCCATGGGAGCAAGAGAGCGAAAAGAGGACAATCAATAACATTCAAAAACTCATAGTTGGTGGTGGTGCTCACAAGCAAAGAATTCATGCAACAAGGTTTGTTTTTTGTTCTTTGTCTATTATTATTGCAAGTAATTTCGATTAAGGTATTTTTTGTTATTGTAAGCAATAGATTAAGGTCTTTTTGGTAATCTTCATTGGTTTGTGACATGAACTTTTTGAAAGAAGCACGTCGTGATAATGGTCCTCAAGATTTTGGAAAAATATTACGTAGCTGTGTGAGGAGGCGTGACATTCTTTCCATCATTCGAGACCCGCGCTACAAGAAGATATGTCATGTACTCGCAAATGAGATAATGGATGACATTACCAATCTTCTAAGAATTTAGGAGGTTTAGAATGCATGCGATGATATGGGCATTAGCACAAAAGGATATCAAGCCCTCCATCAATTGCTAAAAGATACACTTCACGTACAAGGCATCACAAGGAATATTTTTCAGTCCCCAGAAAGATAAGATTAGCAAAGAGGACATGCAATGATGATGTGCAACGCAAAATTGGAGAATACTATTACATCAATGATACATTAACATTGGAGCTTGGGGAGAAAAGTGAGGCACAAATGGTAAGATCATGTATCCCTACAATGCGTTCAACAATATATTTGTTGATCTGCAACGTCTTCAAAGAGCTATGATCTTATTCTATGGACTGCCTAAACAATGTAAGTATTTTTTTACATTCCTTGCGAGCTAATAGAAAAATCTTTTAAGTACCAAAACTTATCTACTTTTGTTTGTCATGCAAGGTGACAAGGTAAGTTTTGTGTTGAAAATGGATGAGTGTCAGATTGTGAAAGGTAAGAGGTTAGAATGAATATCACACTCATGAATGAGGCAATGGCATATGCAAATAGTGAGATCAACATGACTGAGGAGACTAAGTTTCTTTTGCAAGGTTCTATAACGAAAACATAGACAATCAGATGAGCGATAGAGAGAGGGTTTGCAAGTCAAATTTTCCCTCTTTTAGTGTTCAATCTGAGAGGAAGATATAGTGGCTTGGGGTGTTTGAAGTACCGAAGGAAACACATAAAGTGCTGGCTTGGATGTTTGATAGGATATCCTGGATTACCAATGTCATCAAAGCACAGATTCAGGGAGAAAAATTACAAGTGGAGGGTAAGGGCACTTATACAGTAGACTAGCATTTAGGAGGTGACTTAAAGACAATAAAGTGCCTGCTTGGGTGTCCACAAGGTGCTAACACCCCAAATCCTTGTCCATGGTGCATGATAATGGTGAGAGAAAAGAAACAGAAGGCAGGAAGGAAGAGGAAGCTGGAGAATCAAGATGATGAGAATGACACAGTGGATGATGATGTTGGCAATTGGGTTAGTGGTGTCGTGGTGTCTTGTCTGCAAACATGCTAGCTGAGCCAAACAAGCATTTGAGAGACCCCGAATGGAATCCTATTATTCCCTTTGAACTTCGAACTCAAGAATGTCCACTTTTATACTTTGCATGCATTCATGCGTGTGTTTGATCGTCTTCTCAAGTGTCACATTGATTATGCATTTACTATCCAAGGCAAAGAAGAAAACATGAAGCTCTTCAAAAAGTAGAAGAGCTACTCAACTCAATTGGTGCCATGGCGGTAATGTGTAGATTACTGTTAACAACAAGAAGACCTTTGACATGAATCATGAAGTGGCACAGCAGGTATCCATGAGTGGATATAAGGCAAGACGTTTTCAAGAGAGGGCAGAAAAAGTAAAGGACTCATCAAAGTCCTGGGACTTGTGAAGGATTTGTGTAAATGTATGACGTTCGACTACACCAACCCAAGCCTTGTAGTTCTACGTGAGAAGGTTTGGTTAGACTGCAGTAAGATGGTTAAATTAATGACCAAAAGCAGGATGACTATAGAGGAGCGCCAAAAATTTCAAGAAAAGCTTCAAAATTTTACAAAGGCCATGGTCGATACATGGGGTGATATCAACATTACGCATTACATGGTAAACATGTAGAATTTCTTTCTACTCATCAATTTAAAATATGAATTAATCTTGTTTTCTTTTGTAGCACATTTTGTTAGCTCATGGTGCATACTTCATGAATGAGTATGGTTCTCTTGACATATGGAGTATTAAGATATAGGCCTTGGAGCCTTAGTGAACAAGCGTGTAGAAGGTGTGTGGGTGTGAATGGTCCTAGGGAGCCACCTAACTACACACTAATAGTGTTGCTTACACTAATAGTGGTCATAACCATCAAAGGAGGAGGTCTTTAACACTAAGGAGGCTCTTCTTCATCAATATTGGAGGCCGGGCACACACCATAAGTGGTGCCACATTATAAGTCTTCATCATCAACCCGCTTCTATGCTTACCTTGGCAAGCTTTCAAGGAGAAATGGTGCAACCATAAGCCATTGTCTTCATCCCATAAGCCAAAGAGGTTGAAGTTTTCTAGTTTTTTATCATCAAACTCAGTTCCTTGAGTGGTTTAAAGTTGGGCACATGTACACTAAGTGCTCATCTTTAATGTTTTTGTGTATCACCCTTGAGGCTCTTGTTTGTAAGAGGCGGCATAGGCATGTCATAAGCCATATGCTCTCATTTTCCAAGCCCAAGGCATTTATTCCGCTGCATACTCAGCATTTTCATCTTCTAAAATGAGTTTTAAGGTTGAGCATAGCATCCCTAAGTGCTCTACCTTGTTGATGGTCATGTTTTTGATAAATATTTCTTGGCATTGTATTTGTAAGAGGCATAGGCAACATTATGAGCCATGCGCTCACCTTCTTGAGTCAAGAATGATGTGCCTTATTGGTTTGAGCATTTACCTCTACCACTTACTCACTTTCATTAAGCTTGTACTTTCAAACCCTAATGGGTATCATGTAACCAACATGCACAAAAGCTCTTGTTGTAATTATGGAGTAGACACTGCCCTTGACCAATCTATAAGGCAAGTGGTAAGACCCTCCCTTTCCCTTTCCCATATAAATCTACCTCATAACGATTACTCTAAGTAATTCCCTCATTGCCCATGGAGGAGGTATGGTATGCAGAGAAGTATCAAGCATGTTGAAGGAACACCTATGTGCAAACCACTTAAGCAAGGGTGGCAGCCTTGTGTTGATCATTATGTGAGAATGGTCGTGGAAAGCATGTGGAAGCAATGGCATGTATGTCCAAAGAATGTCAACTACTACAAGAGGTCAAGTAAGCACAAAGAGTGGGGTGCACCATCATTAAGGTGTACATCTTCATCGACACCAAATAAAGACTTAGATGGCATCATTGTATTAGCCTCTAAGGCTCTAGGAACATAGTTGTAAGTCCTAGATAACCACAATGTTATAAAGGCAAGTTTTTTTTCTTTCATATGTCCAATACCACCCATTCCAAGCTCATTTTTTCATGGCTAGTATTGAGGGGCTAGTATTGAGGGGGGGTATTAAGATATAGGCCTTGGAGCCTTAGTGAACAAGGGTGTAGAAGGTGTGTGGGTGTGAATGGTCCTAAGGGAGCCACCTAACCCTAGGCCACTAGCAAGCCTATTTAAAGGCACATGCCAAAGGCATTTGTATGAGCATGAAGCTCAGTTGTATTTTGAGCAACTTAATAAGCAAGATCTTTTCTTGTATTAGCATATATAGACACTTTTAGGGTTGACATCATTAGTGTACGGAGAGTGTACGACCAACATCATCAAACTATACGTCTAAATGACACATCGCCACATGTAGGGATTACATCATCTTCATCTATAAAAATGAGAAAAAAATCTTTTTTTTTTTGTCGGGTTCCATTCACGGCATGAGAGCCATCTTTCTCCACTGCGGAATTTCCCTTATCGCTCGGTGGACGATAGACAGTCGATTTTGCCTTCTTGCTCGGTGGTCTCAGCAGGCACTCATTCCATCAGGCGGCGCGATAGATCATCCTCGAGAATTGGTTTTGCAGTATCGCTCCGTGTGGACAAACGGCTAGGATTATTTTTCCATCAACAACGCAAGTGTACGATCGACATCATCAAACTATACGTCTAAATGACACATCGCCACATGTAGGGCTTATATCATCTTCATCTATAAAAAGGAGAAAATATTCCTTTTTTTTGTCGGGTTCCATTGATGGCGCAAGAGCCATCTTTCTCCACTGTGGAATTTTCCTTATCGCTCTCGGTGGATGGTAGACAATCAATTTTGCCTTCTCGCTCGGTGGATAGCAAGCACTCATTCCATCGATGGCGCAATATAGATCATCCTCAAGAATTGGTTTTGTAGTATCACTCTGTGGACAAACGTTTGGGATTATTTTTCCATCAACGACACGAGTACAATAATCCTCCTAGGTCAGAAAGTTGCTATCACTTCATGGACGGAGGGCATGACGCATACGAAGCAGACCCAAAGGATGGTGTAAACTATTCCCACCCTTACAAAACTAGAACCTCAACCTCAAGCTCAAACATCTCAGCCGCCATTAGAGGAAAAACAACCATTAAAGGAAGGAAAGGTAAAGGAAGACAAAAAAAAACCCAAAGGGAACTAATATATCCAAGGCTAGAACTTTCCTTTAGAAACAAAGGAGATTGTTTGTGGAGATAAGGAAAGCACAAGAGTCTACAAACCTTCTCATCCCTAAGGCAACATTCCTAAAAGGATTGTAAGGAATGTAAGTGACAGTATCAAAGGGAAGGGACATTATAGATGGCAAAGCTATGCAGTGGCATGTCTACAAGAAGCTTGTGAAGACTTCCTAATAGACTTTATATGTGTTGCATATGCAAGAAGAGTGACTTTAATGGACAAAGACATGACAATTGTAAGCAGAGTGAGGTAAAGGTTTGACAAATTTCTTCATCCCTTGCCAATGAGGGATAGGAAAGCCTTTGAGATCCTCACAATTCCCCCAGCATTGAAAAGGAAATCAAAGGTAGAGAAAATAAAAGTAGAAGAAGTCACTACCCCTAGTTCTCCCAAAAAGAAAAGAAAGTTGGTTAGGAAATCGAAGCCAGTCGACACAAGAGTTCGGAGGAGGAGGAGGAGAAGGAAAAAGAGAATATCTCACATGTGCATGATAGCTTAGAGATCCTTGTGCAGTTGGAGAAAGCCAATTCTGAGAGGCTTGCCCAAGTACCAGGGAAACTTATTTGCAATGTTGGCACAATGGAGAAAGAAGAGTACCTCTATATTGCACCTAGGGGACATATACATGATTGTAGAGAAGGATAGGGAGATCAATTTGACAGTGTTGTTCTCATGTGTTTAAGGTATGAATACATTGTTGTTCTCATGTGTTTAATGTATGAATATCTCCTATTTTGTTTATAAACTCTTACAGCACTTATTATGGAATTGCCTCCACATCAAGCCAACGAGATATTCATTTGTGATCCCTTAGTTTCACCGCCCAACACTGATAGATATGAAGAAGAAGACCTCCAAGCTCACATCCTATTTCAAGCCAATGAAAAATGGGAACAATTGTTTTGTTGTTTTGCCGTAACGTAGAGGGCTTCATCTTTAATTGATGCTTCTTATGTGTTTACTATATGACATATGTGTTTCTTTTAATGATATTCACTTTCTTAAATATTTCTTTTACTTTTTTCTAGTGGACACTGAAGTGCTTGTGTTATCAATATTCTAAGAAGAAGTGTTATTTTTATGAACAGCCTGACTGGCATGCATGGGCAGATTAAATTGTGAGTATTTCTCTTAATAATTTGAATATTTCTCTTCTTATTGGTTTTCATACTTTATTTTCCTTGCTTTTTTGTATGTAATTAGATATAATTTAATTTTTAATAGGGCATGTAAGAGAGCTATTACAGCTATTGAAGACGAATATCCGGATTTGAAAAAGGAGGCAGAGTATAAGTTTCTAAATCAACCAGTTGCTTTACAAAAGGATTCTACCTCGTGGGATGGTATGTTATTGTTGTCAATGTGTGGAAATTCCTTTTGTCTAAGTATACTGAGATTGATAGCAGTGTAGGTTACTTATACTGAGATTGATAGCAGTGTAGGTTACTTATACTGAGATTGATAGCAGTGTAGGTTACTTATATGAAACTAAACCCACTATTTTTTCTTTAAAGCGGCGAGGCTCTGATACCACTGTTGGATTAGACAACCACTGCTTAGTGGGCTATGGTGGTTGCAGAAATTTTGTTAATTTGGCAAACTCTTGGATCTCAATAAGTTTTGGATTTGGAGCGTTCGTGCAAGAGAAATCAATATTATTTTGAATAATTCAATTACTCCTAAAATCCAGACTCTCCACTCCCAAGTCAAGCATCTCCATCTAAGAAGAAGAAGAAAATGCATGTACATTCACCCACTAAAGCATTTTATGTTTAAGCAAGGAACTCCACATAAAGAAACCAATGGTGCTTCTCAACAAAAAAGCACTTCTAAAAGAGGTAATAAACTAGGAAGTACCTCAAAGAAAAGTGGTTCTGTTAAGAAGTCACCTGAGGGTCCTCAAGTGGGTGCCAAGAAGGGTGTTGGCAAGAAAGCTAAGAAGGAACTCAAGTTTGCTGCTAAGAATAACCAGAAGCAGTCAAAGGAAAAGAAGGGCATGGAGACAAAGGAAAAGAAGGACATGGAGACAAAGGAGGAGACAAATCTAGAGGAGATGAAGGAGACAAAACTAGAGAAGACAAAATAGAAAGCTTTATTCCTCCCTATTTATCATTGTAAATATTTGTGAATTTTCTTATAATTTTATCATCTTTTTTTGTAAAGATTGAGAAATCCTCTTCTCATTTTATCATGTTTTGTACTCAGAACACATTTGATATTCCAACAAGCTTTAATTTCAGACCTTTAATTTTTCAAGGTAGGAACATGGTGAGTTTATAATGGGCTAACTATGGTTCTGAGATATTGTGCCACAATTACCTTCAAAATGTCGTCTCGTGACTCGAGTACATCTCGAAAAGGACAATATTGTAACTCTAAAAGGACTTCATTAAAAAAAACTCCAAAGGCACAGCAATTACACGACAAAGCTTTTCATTGATGAATTGCATAAGTAAATTTACAAAATTGGTTTGAGTGGATCCCAAGTCTAAGGCAAATATTATAATTCTAAATGGACTTCGTAAAAAAACTCCAAAGCTTTCTTATGAAGTCATGCTTATCCATCAGATTCCCAACAATTAGCATCTACCACGGTCTTCGACTCCATTCGCATTTTACAAACATAGTAGGTAATTGTGAGAAAGCAAATTGATTAAACATCTTAGCAAAAAGATGAATTGGGCATACCCAACTGAGACCCACAAATCGAGATGGCTTTGCAAACTTCAAAGATCCCTGTATGTCACAAAGCATCTTCGATTTTCATGACCATAATCGTCTAAGCATCAAGGGTTGGCCATTCAACAGAAGAGAGGGAAGGAGATGTGATGATCTCTAGCTTACCAAACCCGCCGTCATGCATTGGCACCACATAGGAATGCTAGTAAAAGAAGATATTTTCCTTAATAAGGTATGCACTGGTTTTACAAGAAGATAGTGCCTCACCACCAATGTCTGCATGGAGCGCTTGAAATATTACGGTAAGGCTTTGTAATGGTTGCTCCTCTACGAAGTTGGAAGGAAAAATATCTACAACCCAAAAATAAGATCATTAAACATAAAAGATGTAGCTATCGTGATATCACATGCCTCCTTCCTTCCCTATGATACTTACAGTTGAATGGAAATCAAGTTTTCTAGTGAAGATGGATGTCTTGTGCCGTGTACACATGTTGTACAATGGCCACCAGGTCTCCATTGCTCAATTTTTTGAATCCCTATAAATGACCCTTCCAATGAAGCTCCATCACATCTCGTCTCATTGAACTCAGTGCGGACTAATAGTACACATGTTGTACAATGGCCACCAGGTCTCCATTGCTCAATTTTTTGAATCCCTATAAATGACCCTTCCAATGAAGCTCCATCACATCTCGTCTCATTGAACTCAGTGCGGACTAATAGTAGTAGGCTATAGGAAAACCCAAGCACCCTTGCGAAATGCCTCTTGTTGTACAACGAGATCTCCTCTCAATCTCATCTTTTGGTCTTCTTCCTGGTGCGGCCATATCAAATGTGAAGCTATAGTAGTGAGATTAGGGTTGGGCGAATGAGAAAGAGAAAGCGAAAGCGAAGATGCTATGCAAATTAGAGTTTCGAGCTTGATGGATATTGAAGAGATGGAAGAAGAAGGGAGGAAAGTTAACAAGAGTTTACTTTGGACATTCAAGAGGAAAAGAGGACTTGAAAATGAAATTTTTGACTATAATGAAATTTGAGATAGGTTTTGGGGGAAAAGTGACTGTTTTGGGGAATCTCAAAAATTTCAAAATTTTAAGGATTTTTTGAGCCACGAGAATGGTAGGACCACACCTACCCTAACCCCCATACTTTTTCAAAGGGACAAGTGTAATTATTAGTGCTGAAAGCCTAGTCCCCCTCCCTACTGCCTAGTCTCCCTCCCTATATTCAAAGGAGACCAAATGTGCACAATTCTCTTTTCCTATTGGTCCGTGCTAATTACTTTCATTAGCAAAAGGCCCAAAATATGTTCAAATTCCCCCTAATGAGGGGAGATTAGGGTGATTTATCATGTGGGCACATGATGGGTCTTGGGACTATAAAAGGCACTATTTCTAGGATCATTGTACCTCATTATCTTTTGATGTCTTTTTGACATATTATACATTGTACCTTTCTTAGAGCCTATGGCCCAAGCTTTTGTATAACTAATTCATGACAAACTTTTCATGTTTAGGTGGCTACTCTCTATGATGAGTAGACAAGTGTGTACTCCATGTTTAATGAGTGTAGATTCCTAATCTCTCTCACTAGATCCCTTTCTTGCATTGGTATTAGAGCTTTTCTAAAATCCTTGCTTAGGGAGTGATTAATCATTTTTGGATTAGTTTTACACATTCTTTTTAAAGATTTGTTTTGATCTTTGTTGAGAGTGGATTAGTAATTAGACTAATCATTTTTTGGTACATACTAATTATAAATTTTAAAAATTATGATCTCTATTATTTCTTGATTAGAGGTTCTTTTTACTATAATCTTTGATTAAACCTTAATTTTCATCTTTATAAACCCTAATTTTTGCAAAGTATTACAACAAATCCTAGAACTAATATTTTCTTGACAATCTTGAGAAATTTCTTGTTTTGGCAAGGGATTTATCAAAGATCTTTGGTCTTTGTGCAAATCTTGGTGGAAAAAGATCAAGAAATGGTTAAGCAAGTCTTTAGAGAATCTTAGAGTGTTGATTGCAACTCTTGTCAAGAAAATGTGCAAAATTAAAATCTTTGAGTGTTTATTGCAAATCTTGATCAAGAAAGTGTGCAAAATTAAAATCTTGGAGTGTTTATTGCAAATCTTGATCAAGAAAATGTGTAGATTTAAAGTTCTTGTGCAAGGAATCAGCCTATAAACAAAGATTTGCAGTGTAAGAATTAACGTAAGTGTTCAATCTTTCATTCTTTTTGTAGTTATTGCTATGCATCGTGGAGGTGTATGAGGATGTGGGCGACATTGCCACATGTATTCACCCACGGGCATGACTTTCATGAGTTTCGGGATGGTTAAATGATGCATGGTTGTGATATTGATGTTGTTACTGTGCATGGCTACATGGCAAATGATTATTATGATTTTCACTCGTGGGGAGAAATTCCTGAGTCATGGTGTAACAGAATTGGGTCCTGGGAGGAGATGTGCGGTACATGCTTACACATATGTCGCTATCGCAGCAGTGGTGCTTGCATGGGCCACAACAGTTTCCATTTCCACGCGACATCTATTAGTCATCGTCTCAGTGATTCTTATTCACCTAGACTAATCCATTCATTATATTATGATGCAAACGATGATGATGATGATGTATCACACATACACATGATGATATTGATACATGTGTACATGGGGATGATATTAACACATATGCACATGATGTTGATGTCTATGGTATTGATGCGTGTGAGTTAGCTCATGATCTTGGGGACAGGGATGGCACCGAGCATTATGGGTGATGATACACCCATGCCTACACACCTTCCTAGGGATCATGAGATGGTCACGAGGGTCTATTGGAGGATCATTAACATTTTCTTGTGATGATGCATTAGATGCCCATGAGTATGTGATTAGTGATGCATTCATTGTTACACATGAACGATGCATTGGATGCCCATGAGTATGTGATTAGTGATGTATTCATTGTTACACATGAGGTTAGTGATACTTCACATGTGGGTTCGTGAGATAACTATGTGTTAAATATATTAATAGTGATGTTTGAATAAACAAGTCCTAGGTGGTTGCGTAATGTGTTAAATATTAGTAGCAATTAATGTGGGAATAAACAAGTGCTAGGTGGTTGTGTAAACTAGCACTGTATGTAGGCCTATATGTTAAATATTAATAGGGATTAATGTGGGAATAAACAAGTGCTAGGTGGTTGTTTCTGAGCTACGTGGCGCCTGCAGCCTCTTGCATATAAAAAAGGACCTATGTCTATAATGAATTCATTCTTTCCACTACTCTTGTACTTCCTCAATCCCTTTGCCCTTGTACCGGTTATCTTGTTGGTCATCATCTCTCTCTCTCCTCTCCCTAATAGAGCTGAGATCTTGCACTCTTACCCCCTAGGCATCTTGCCAACATTTTTTATTAGAGATTTTGGTGCCTTTAGCTATAGCTGCAGGGAGTAGAGCTCCACGCATAGAACGAGGTGCCGCCTCCAACCCACCGATCCAGAGTCACTTTAGAGCTCGTCGGCCCCTTTACCTCACAGCCCGTCTTGTTTTACTAGCCAAACGAGTGGCATTAGTGCCCAGCCAAAAAGCCCGTCTTGTTTTACTAGCCAAACGAGTGGCATTAGTGCCCAGCCAAGCGTCGCGCCGCCGTCGATGCTGGCGGTCAGCCAACATCTGCAAGCTAGATGGGAGTGTGACTGCAGCGTGCATCACCGCAGTTGGCGGAAACTCTACTTTGCCTCCTTCCACTCTTGCATGTTGCTCAGCTGCGTGGTGGTGCATACACCCTCTCTGCCACCTCAGCCAACCTCCACCCATTGTCCGCTGCCTCAGAGCGGGCTCTGAGACCAGCTTCGCCCATGAGGAGCAGACAAAGAAGAATAGATCCAGGGGTGATGCAACCAGAGGAGACCAAGCCTACTTCTCTAGGGACAATGGCAAAGTGGATTTGTCAACAACAATAGGGTGACACTAAGAAGAAGAAAGGAAAGTGTCATTACTGCCACACAAGCCAGGGCACTACATCGAACAGTGTCAGAAGAGACTTGAAAAGCTGAAAGTTGATGAAGACTCAGCAAGCTTCGCTTCTTCTACCTTCAAACGACAAGAAGCAACAGAGTTAGAAGAAAAAGTAAACCTAGTCCAGGATGGTTGGGATTTCTAGCCACATTACCACTATGGGGGGGAATTATTAATAGTGATTAATGTGAGAATAAGCAAGTGCTAGGTGGGTGTGTAAACTAGCACTGTATGTAGGCCTTAAATAAAAAAGTTTCAATGTGTGTGAACAACCACTAGTATGTATAAGTTTTTTGTGTGAGAACAACATCTTAGAAGGCATCATATTTGGCATAAGGCATATGTGGTGGCAACATATACTTTAGAATATGTAAAGGGGTCCTCTCCTATTAAAAGGACCTCTCTCTATAAATGAATTCATGCTTTCCACTACTCTTGTAATTCCTCAATCCCTTTGCCCTTGTGCTGATTATCTTGTTGGTCATTGTCTCTCTCTTCTCCCCACTAGTTGAGATCTTGTACTCTTACCCTAGGCATATTAACAACACTATGAGCATATGTTGGACCATGAGGAGCATAGGCCTGAGTTTCTTGTGTTAGGTGTGTCAAGCTATTCTCCTAGGGATTTTACATGTGGAGACATTCATGATTTGTTCACTACTCCTAGTTCTCATTGCTTTCCTGGTAGCATCCATGTTCTTGGATCAAGATCATAGAATGCATGAAGAATATCCTCAATCACTTGGTTAACCTCTCTCTATAAATGAATTCATGCTTTCCACTACTCTTGTAATTCCTCAATCCCTTTGCCCTTGTGCTGATTATCTTGTTGGTCATTGTCTCTCTCTTCTCCCCACTAGTTGAGATCTTGTACTCTTACCCTAGGCATATCAACAACACTATGAGCATATGTTGGACCATGAGGAGCATAGGCCTGAGTTTCTTGTGTTAGGTGTGTCAAGCTATTCTCCTAGGGATTTTACATGTGGAGACATTCATGATTTGTTCACTACTCCTAGTTCTCATTGCTTTCCTGGTAGCATCCATGTTCTTGGATCAAGATCATAGAATGCATGAAGAATATCCTCAATCACTTGGTTAACCCTTTCAGTTTGTCCATCAGTCTCAGGTGTAGAGATCGAGGGCACACCACTAGGGGGGGCAGGGGGGCAGGGGGTGTGAGGGCATAACTCCAGGGGGGTTGGGTGTGTGATGGCACGGCAAGGGGAGGCCGGTTCATATCGCTTCAAAGAAATTTTTCCAAAATTGAGAAGTAAACTTGGCATCCCTATTTCTTATTATTCTACGAGGCAATCTATGGAGTCGGAATATTTCCCATAGAAAGATTTTGGTGATATCAAGCATAGGAAAGGTTTTCTTTAGTGGGATTAAATGAGTGACTTGGTTAACCTGTCGACTACCACGAATATGGAGTCATATCTTGCATTTACCGAAGGTAATCCAATGATGAAATCCATACTTACACATTCCCACTTCAGTCTCAGGATGGTAGTCTCAGGATGGTGTATTGAGATCAAGAGAAGTTCCCATCACTTCAAAGAAACTTGTCCAAAATTGGGAAGTAAACTTGGCATCCCTATTGCTTATTATTTAATCCATGGAGTGGGATATTTCCCATAGAAAGATTTTGGTGATATCAAGCATATTAAAGGTTTTCTTTAGTGGGATTAAATGAGTGACTTGGTTAACATGTCAAAAACTACCACGAATATGGAGTCATATCTTGCATTTACCGAAGGTAATCTAGTGATGAAATCCATACTTTAGGAATTCCCACTTCCTCTACAAAATATCCAAGGGATGCAATTTTCTCGACATTTTCACTCTCTCTCCCTTAATCTTTATAGCATGTTAAACATTAGTGGACATATGAAATAGAGTACATTCTTCTTTAATCACAGCCAAACGAAACTCCTCTTGACCGCCATAAATGTCTTTACATAACCAAAGATATCTTGTAACGGGGCTATCATGAGCCTCAGTCAAGATTCTCTTCTTGAATTCCCATCCCCTAGCAGTTATTGAAATATAAACAATTGTCTTCAATTTTCTAATAGTAGATTTTTCTCAATTCTTGAGAGGTCTTGCTTTCTTGTATTAGCAAGGCAATGATTTGAGAAAAGAACTCATCTTTCCCAATCTTTTCTTTGATTTCTAAGGCAGAGGGTTTAAAATCATGGTTTCTACATGTAAAGAAACTTTCCTACTAAGGGCATCAACAACCACGTTCTCCTTTCTTGATATGTGTTTCATTTCAAAGTCAAACTCTTGCAAAGTCTACATCCATCTCCTTTGATGTATGTTGAGATGATTCAGAGTAAATATCCACTTCAAGCTCTTATGATCAGTTACTAGAGTGAATCTGTTTCCAAGAAGATAGTGTCTCCACAGCTTCAAGGCATGCACTATTGCCAATAGTTCAAATCATGAACCATTTAACTCCTCTCATAAGGTTTGAGCTTTTAAGATTCATATGCTACTATGGGCTGTCTTTGTTGCATAAGGACCTTATCGATAAACGAATCCACTTGCATCTATGATTACCTTAAAAGGCTTGCTGAATTTTGGTAGTTTTAACACTGGGTTTACCAAAGTAACCTTCAGCTTATCAAACACACATCGGAGTCCATTGACATGGTGCATCCTTCTTGAGGAGAATTGTTAAAGAAGGTGAGGCAATCTTAGCATACCTATGGATAAATATGCGATACCATCCAATTAAGCCACAAAATTCTTTAACTTCCTTCACCATTTTTTGTTCTGGCCAATTAGTTATAGCTTATATCTTCATCTCACTAGATCAGCCAAGATTCTGTCTTTTGATACTATGAATCCTTCGTAATACAGTAAATAAATAATGTACATTTACTCTACTTAGAAAAAAGTCTATGCTTTCTCATTATCTCCAAGACCTTACAAGCATGCTTCTCGTGATCAGCAACACTCTTGGAGTAGACCAAGATGTCACAAAAAAACACTAGGACACTCATCTAGATGCTATCTAAAGATTTCTTGCATCTGTTTGCACCTGCAAAGCAACCAATTGAAAGTAGCAAGGAAATTTATCAAACCGAAGGACATTACTAATGAACGCGTAATGTATGTACCTTTTATTAATTACAATCTTTGGAATGTCTTGCATTTTAATCATGATTTGATAGTACCCTAATTTCAAATCAACTTTGTATTGAAGGAAAACCCTGCTTTTTAATCCTCATTTGATAGTATCCTGATTTGATAGTACCTTGATTTGATAATATCATGGTTTAATAGTGCTCTCATTTTAAATCGACCTTGCTAAACATTTGAGCGCCATGTAAACGATCCAGAAGTCTATCCTAGGGATAAAAAATTATTCTTAATGGTCAACGCGTTTAAACCCCCTGTAATCAATGAATAATCTCAAGGTTCCATCTTTCTTTCTCTAGAAAAGTATCCGTGCACCCCACAAAGATACACTTAGCTAGAAAAAAAACCTATTCTAAAAGCTACCTCAATTGTTCCATGAGCTCAATAGAATCTAGAACAACCATTTGATAGGCTTGCTTATAGCAGTTGGATGAGCTCCACGTATTAACTTAATCATGTAATCCACGTCCCGTTTTTTTTCAGGTCCTCCTCAAGGAATACATCAACATATTCACTAAGCCATTTTGGTTCCTTGAAATTTGACTCCTCACTAGAGAGTTAAGCTTGAAAACATAGATTGCCTACTTTTTTATGAGTCCCTTCAATAATCTAGATGTCTTTTGTTAGCTCCTCAAGGAATATATCAGCATACATTAGCATATTCACTAAGCCATTCTGGTTCCTTGAAATTTGCCTCCTTACCAATAGGGTTAAACTTGAAAACATACATTGCTTGCTTTTTTTAAAGTCCCTTCAACAATCTAGATACTTTCATGAGCTATAAAGTTGGAGCTTCTGTTACTCCATCCCTTGCACTTTGTTATTGTGAAGATCTATGAAGGAGATAGTTCCTTTATGGCAATGAATGTCATCCTAGTTCTAAGTGAGTCAATCCATTCCAAGAATCCTATCATAAAGACCTAAGGGTAAGACTTTAAATTTACACTCGGCTAAGTTCCCATCTAAAGAGAATTGAATGTTATCCGTGTGTGAAAAACAACTTTCCACTAGCCAGCTCAACTTGTATTGGTTTTACATGTCTCTATTCAAGCTCGCTTATGCAAGCATCTAGGCGAGATGAAAGAATGAGTGCTTCTAGAATTGACTAAAAGCTTAAATTTCTTACCTTGGTAACTCGGTGGTACTAGCGAACTGCTAGTTCTGACCTTGATGTTCAACAACGGCATGGATTCTTCCCTTCTCTTCCTCCTCTAGGTTAGCAATTGTAATATCTTTAGATGCACCTGACTGAGTTGGGAATAGTCTTCTTTGATTTTCATGATTCTAGGGCAAGGATCCTTGGTTACTCTAAATAAATAAATAATGTGGGTCCTTGGTAAAATGACAAGGCCCTGCAATGCTCTGAGTTGGAAACAACATGGACATTAGGGCAATCATTCATCATATGCCTTGGTTGTTTTGGCATTAAAAATATTTATGATCTTTCCTGAGAGCTGTTGCATCAATACTTTTGACATGCTATGAGAATCCGCTCTTTTTTGTCTTATATTTTTAGGACCTTGGCTCTTTTCTTGTCCTCGACTCCTTTGTGGTTTGGAAAATTTAGAATTTTTTACTGAAGTCGATGAAGATATCTTAGGGGGAGCATTAAGTGTGGTAAATTCTTTGACTGTGAAGCTTCATTGGAGAAGGCCTTGGAAAAATCCTCGGTCATTCTGACTGCTTCTTCAGATATGCAAGTTGGCTTTGTATTTTTTACTAGACTGTCCATTAGAGGGTCCAATTTTTAGGTGAACCTATGAAGGAGGGTTGCCTCATCCATGGGTGGAGCAAAACGAACAAGATTTATATAAGCTTGATGATAATTTTCAATAGTTTTTCCCTCCTGAGAAAGCTCTAGGAATTCATTCATCTTGGAGGACAAAACCTTTAATGAAAATAATCCTTAATGTTCTTTCACCTAAGTTGATCCTAGTTCAGGTAATTACACTCTACGCAATTTATGCATCTTGTGAGCAATTAGTTCTTGTAGTCTTAAGATGAGTAAGTGCCATTTTCCTATGTTCGTTGTACCCATCCATGGCATCCATCTAGTTTTGAATGGCTCCTGCAAGCTTATTTCCTTCTCCTCGGAAGGGAGCAAGCTGAGATCTGTGTAGTGCCTCCTTAACATTGTTATCTAACTCTTCCACGAAAGGCACTACATTTTGGGTTAACTTGCTCTTGCAAGTTCAAGATTGTCTGAAAAAGGAAAGCTTCTTTTTCTTAAAAATTTCACAACCACCATTCAATTTGAAAAATGACGCTTTATAAAAACAAAAGATAACATCTTTTATTCCTCAAAAGTTTATTACATCATTGGAAAAATTCAACCCCTTGTTTTGAACAGTTGAAATTGTCTATTTTGCTCATTACAAACTTTTGGTTTGGGAGATACAAACTGAAATGATTTAACCTAGCCAAATACTCATCTAAGTTATACAAGCTTCTATCACGGATCCTATGTTCTTTTACAAGATTTAATCTTTTCATTATCATGGTTAAACTAAATTTGATGCATAATATGGTAGATAGTCAAGATCTATCACCACATTAAACTTTGCTTCTCTTCAGTCCTCCCAAATGTGTCTCCACATGAACAAAGGTTGTTAGGGTTGACCAAAGTACTCTCTACAGCTTCGATAATAGGCAACAACTAGCACCCTATTATTGGCCATATGCTAGAGTGCAACATCAATGGCTTCTTGCTCTTAAGCAGGGGGGAAGTTCCTGGCGATTGTTGCATTATTCTATTCACACTTTAAACATTACAAAAGAAAACAATATGCGAGAAAAAGAAAGAGAAAACACCAATTCTTTATTATATCAATGTTTATTTTTATACAAGGATCAATCTGGCTAAAAGAAGCTCGGAATCTCAAATACATAGATCGCTGCACATGTAGACATGCCACGATAGGCCCTATCGGAGACACTTGAAGGCACAATAATCCTATGTGGAGGAATATAATGAAATTTATAAGCTTTGTGGTAGACTCTAAGATCATGCCTTAGAGGTCTGTAGAGTGACATCTCCAAGACTATGCCAATGCGGATCAAAATCATCACAAACGAGATGTTCTTTGTTCACATCCCACTACTAGTCATAGCTCTGGTCTTACATCCACAATACCATCATTATCTCCAGTTAAACAAGAGTGGGGAAGTAAAGATCCTCAAAATGTTGAGCAAGAGCTGCTCTCTCCTTCAATCTAGCGGTAGATAATAGATGTTCAAATGTGAGGGTGCTCATATCCTACTCATGAGATAGTCTAGGGATCCCGTAGAGGTATATTATTTATTAATTCCTATTTTTTCCAAGTATTTGTTTGTTAAAAGAGGTTGGATCTTAGTTTGAAAAGCACCTGTAATCTCGTGTCTACCTTGCCACCTGCTTTCCATTGTTTGATCCTTTACAACTTTACAAGATCACCTTAGCCCATCCTATATGAAGCTGGTGTGAACTCACACAACCATAACCAAAATATCATTTTTCATTACAAACACACACACACACACAACTAAATACATAGTTGTGTGTGTACGGACCCGCCACCACTGGGGCTAGGGAGCTGGTGAGAACTCACACCCATAACCAAAATTTCCTTTTTCATTACACACAATTGAATACACAATTCACACATGCACTCCATTGAAAAACATTTATTTCTTAATAAACATTAGAAGCAATACTTTTAACTGTTCAATATAAAAATCCAAATAAATATCTAATCTAAGAATCATCCTAGATACATAATCACAAAATGATGCACATAACTGTGAAACCAAGGAATCTCCTTGCACCACTGAGCTCGAACACGCTCGAACCGCTGTGTTGACCGGAGGAGTCCTTAAAAGTCTCACATCCAACTAAAACACCCATGCACCCATCCAAAGGAGACATCTTTACTATTCATCACCACTCCTAGAAGCACAACACACCAAGAATCAATGTCAGGAGACACATATGACTGACGATCACGCCCTGTCTTCGTGTGACACATCCACGCGAAACAACATTAACCTGTGTGTAAATGAATACAATGTCCAAATAATGTAGACATAATTCATGCAACAATGCATTATGTGCAATAGAGACTTTGTAAACCATCGCAAATCCCACAAGACATCTCTGCTCTCCAGTGAAAGTCTGAGTAAAAAATCCTCCAACAAGGTCTTCTCAAATTCACGACCCGATTTATCCTTGGGATTCATCCCAATTTTTCTTTCGGATCCTTTATCTAATCATAGATTCTGTATTCTAAATCTTCCTAGGGTCTTTAATCATAAAAATGATAGCCTTAATTAAAGATCACTTAAGGTCTAAAGAATATATTAAATAAGCCTTCTCTAAGAGCCAAAATTTTACAATGTTTCTAAACGCTACTTTTAATTTATAGCTAAAGATCATTGTCTCTAATTGAATTACTTTTGACTGTCTTTCTTAATTCTAAATGCCAATCCAAGGCAATGCTCACAAAACTCGATTCGTAGTGTAATTTTCCCGACTGAAATTTAAAAATCCCGATTAAATTTTTGCAAGTTTTAGTTATAAATCTTGACATTTGTATGATTTCTAGTGATTTTTAAGCCTAAATCCTGATTAAGCCTACACATTGGCTTTGATTTTAAAGGTTGAAAAAAAACCTTAGAAGTGATCCAAGGTATATACACATGCTCTATAAATTGTTCTTTTACACTAATTTTAAGATAAAGATTCACGTAAATTCTTTTAAGCTTAACTTTTATAGAAACTCCCCTATGCTCATGAGAGCAAGAGAGTGCAAGGAAGCAAGCACTGAGAGTCGAGAGCATGCTCATGAGAAGCTTGCCTATGCTCATGAGAGCAAGAGAGTGCAAGGAAGCAAGCGTCGAGAGTGCAGGAGCGAGAACTTAAAAAAGCTTGCCTAACCTCAAAGAGCCGACAATTCGAGAGCAAGAACTTGAAGAATCTTGCAAGAGAGCGAGAGGGCGAGGAAGCAAAAACGTCATAAGAAAGTGTGAGGGCAAGAGAGTGACTAGATGGCACGAAGGTTGTGCGAAGTGGGTTCAGAGGTGCTTGGGTGAGCGCAAAAGTCATGGGCTGGGTCATGTGGGATGAGAAGGTTCATGGCATCTGTGAGTTTCACAGAGGTGGGTATGGGATGTTCCTATAGGCAAAAGATGGACCAAAGCAAAAGGTTGGTATGGGATGGTCCAATAGGTAGAAGATGGACCCAAGCAAATGTAGTAGAAGTTGGAATGACCGAAGCAAAAGGTGGATATGGGATGGTCCCATAGGCAGAAGATGGACCGAAGCAAATGTAGTAGAAGTTGGAATGACGCAGGAGTGGGTGATGGATTTAAGGAGGGTGGGAGATTTGCTCATTGATTGACTCTCTTGATGGGCTTGGGCTCCAAGCACCTCACCCAGATGTATGTCTAGCGTGAAGTAATCTTGTGGCTCAAACATATCACCACGTGTGGGCTATTGAAGGTTCTTTCATGGTTGGCCTTAGTGAGAAAATATATGGGTTTCGGGATGTCTCCCCGTTTGTGCCTCTTGGGGCTTGGGATTGTCCAAGAGACATCGTGTCACAACATATGGGCTACGAGATCTCTCCCCGCTTGTGCCTCTTGGGCAGAGTTTAGAACTTGGGATGTTGTGTCACAACCCACCAGGAAAGGACTCTTTTCCAATGGCATGACAAAGGATCTTTGTGAGCATAGGAATGCAATGTACCTTGCCCATCGGGTTCTTCCATGAGCTTTGTTTGGAGTTTATTGGTAAAGGCATCGACCCAATTTTTCGATTGGCTACAAAGTAGCTTGGTTAAGATGGTGAGGGAGACCTTGTTGTGTTGGTCTCTAGCATTATAGTGAGTGAGGAAAGTGAGCACATTGGATGAGGCCCCCATCCGGGGACAACGATGTCCTCAAATTTAGCCCAATTGGAATTGAGATCGTCTTTGGTGATCAGGTGCCGAAAACTCAAGTAGGAGGCTAAGGTCCCTACCAAGTCATAGAAATTGCTCAAGGTGCAATAAAGACAAAGACCTTGAATGGAGTCGAGATGGAAGGATACTTCAATGGTAGCAAGTTGAAGTGCTACTATGGACCTCTCACCCAAGATATGCTTTATCACATCCATGAAAAAGGAGGAGAAACTAGAGGCTAACAATGAAAAACAGAGAGCATGAATGCCCTACAAAAGAACCCAAGAGACCATAGATCCCCAAGTGTACAAATTTATCCAATCGACTTTCACAAGTCAACCGAGACAAAATAATGGTGAAAGCTGCTTGCCTTGAGCTAGAGTCCCCCCCCCCTCCCCCCTCCCGCCCGAAAGACCGCCTAGCTCTATGGCCAACCTTGCTAGCCACAATGTTTTGTCTTGTCAAACGTGGACCTTGTGAGGCCACCCACCATTCACCATTCACAATATAACCTTTACCGTGGTAAATAATTCCCAATCCATAACCATCGATTGTTTTGAAGCGAAAACCTATGTCTTGCAAGATTTAAGTTAACCCCATCGATATAATAAGAGAATGCATCACCCTCGAAAGGCGATGGATCACAACCACTTATTGTGTAGTAAGCTAGCAAAAATGAACTGCGACACTTAAGATCCTCTTATGAATGGTTATCGTACTCTTGAAACACAAGGATATCCGAACCTTTCAACATCCCAAGCCTCGTCCTCCAACGGCACACCATCACAAACTATTACTTAACGTAACTCCTAACACACAACACTCCCCACACTTCGACGCATCGACAACCCCCTTCAAACCATGTGGAGATCCAAAACCTCGCTAATAGAGACAAGGACCCTGTCCCCCCCCCCCTCCCCCCCCCCCCAAAAAAAAAACATTAACCTCAACAGAGGTCACTTAGAAGGAATGGTACCCAAGAGTACCCTGGCTAGCCAAGGCAGGTTCGCACAAGCAAAGACCTGGAAGCCACTATTTAGTCCAAAGCCTATCTTTGAGCTCAAAACATCCTCAAGCACAGATGTGGTTCTCTCAACCCAAGCCTCGTTGGATCCCAATCAAGGTACTAGAAGCCTAAGACTTCTACAGGTTCTCTTTACGTCCCAAAAACCATTCTGTCCACACAAAAGCCCTCAAGCCAAAAAGATTGAAGCGACGGCCCCACAATACCTAATACCACCTTAGTTGTTAACACTTCGATGGATCCCAATAAAATTGCTAGAAGCCCGAGGCTTCTGTGAAGGAAACCCCCCTACATTTGGGTTCCAAGATCAAAGAAAATCGTCCATTGGGCCTTTGAAAACACCACCTTGAATATTGAATCCAAGTGGGTGTGGAGACCCCAAGCCATGTCTCCGACGCCACCCCCAAAGTTTAAACAGGAGTGGAGAGAAGTGGTACCCAAGCCATGCTTCCAACACCACCCCCAAAGTTTAAACATTGGTGGAGAGAAGTGCTAGCACCCACGACTTGTGTGCCGAACCCACCAGCGAAGCAATCAAAGAAATTATGGACATTTCACCAAGTCCATGCATGGTGATCGCACCCTGGTCAAATCAAATCTCGGAAGAGCTACTTCTCGAGTGCCAAGTATATTCTAATTAGCCGCATATATACTCCCTTGGCACTGCCAAGTGTTCCCTAAAACCAAAAAGATCAACATGGTCCCACAACAACTTGTGCCACGCCACAACATCAACTTGCCAGATGAAAGGCCAAAGTTCAAACAAGCGAACCAACGAAGCAAATGACAATGGTGCCCAAGCTTTCATCGTGGATAGGCAAGCTGTTCTCCACCTTCTCTCATTGAGCCCACACTTGTAATCTGTATATCGTGAAGCCATGTTATATGTAAAATAATACCCCCACTTAAGAGTAGTGTCATATCAACTGGGAATGATTAAAAACCACACAAAAATAACAATACAAAACTAGAAGTACAAAACAGAATACACGCCCGTACGTGTGTATATCACACCCACGCTCACACATGCACTCTACACACGTGCACCCAATCACCGTAATGTGCACACGCACCCTTTCCACATGCCACACCCACATGCGCACAAGTACAAGATCATTGCACAACCTGCAGATGTGTACACCCCGTAATCACACAACATATCCACACCCTCAAGTGTGTATAAAATAAAATACATGCATGTATGTGTGCCCACACATGCATGCACACACAACTTGCACATGTGCACACCCCGTAATTAGACATAACACATCCACACCCTCACGCGCGCATAAAACAGAATACAGGCCCATATGTGTGTGCCCACACATGCACACGTACATGAACATATAATTTTCCCCTCCAAGATTAGTCTTTTTGAAAGTCCCACAAAAAAAAGCCTCAAATCCTTTGACAACAACCTGACCACCACCGAAAGAAACCAAAACCCCTAGAAACCCACAAACAAGGCGGCCGACACAAAGCAACTGCCACCAGCCCCCAACTTGACAACCACCAACAAGAAGGCCAAGAGAAAGAAGGAAAAATCTTTGGGAAAAGCCGGCAACCTTGGCAAGAGGCAACCGCCACAACCAAACCGACAAGCACCTCCCCAATAGCTCCCACTTGGCAAGCCACCCAAGAACGCCGGCAAAGAAGGTAAACCACGCCTAGCAAGGAACCGAGAACAAGAAGCAAAGCAGTCGGAAAGCACCGACGATCTGACAAAAACTGCTCAACACAATGTTCAACCTTCAACCCTCTTCCTGATCTGGTAAGTAGGGTAATTTTAGCTCGTTACTGAGGGTAGAGCTGATTTGCTTACACCAGCAAGTCTAAAACCCACACTGCAAACCTAATCAGCTTACAAACACCAACTCACACTCACTTATGACCTGGCACTAACTCAGCACTTCCTACACAACAATTGTGCACATACTCAAACTAAGGATTTAATCCCTGCACAACCAACATTCACGCTACAACCATGGCTGACAACACCTCGTCCACTTCATCGCCACTACGTAGGGAACCTAGAAATCGGCCTCTGGATTTGCTGATTCATTCTCCAAAATGACACTCACCATTAGGGATGATTCATTACCCCGACAACCTCCACGAAGTGCAAGAAACCCTTGTCAGAACCTCCCTCGAAAACCTCTTAGGGTCGCCTATCGATCCGTAAAATAATAGGCGACCCTAAGAGGTTTTCCCCCTACCTAAAGTATCCCCTTATCTTGACAAGGTCGGCCTTCTGAAACCAATCACCATGGGGCCCCCTGCACTACATTGACTCCTAAAACAATATGGGACATGGAGATGCGAGATAGGTCCAATCGTCAAATCCCTCTCACCAAAGATCTCGTTAAAAGAGCCCTACACCTCCCAACCACCACATCAAAATTCCATACCGGGAGGGGGAGCCATGGCCCAACACCTGATCACCAAAGACAGTCTCAATTCCAATGGGGCTAAATTTGAGGACGTCATAATCTTTGAATGCCTCCAGTAGCCACCCTCCCCAAGCTCGGCTCCGCAATTGATATGTTTGTCACACAAGACTTCTTTGGACAGGACCCACATCTAGAAACCCAAGCCAAAAATGCCCATAAAGAGAGTCTCCAAGTGACCCATCACCAGGCTCTCCCCACTCTCCACAAATCTATCACCCACTCTTACATCATCCCAACCTCTACTAGCTCTGCTTAGGTCAGCCTTCCACCATTGAGACCATCCCATACCCACCTCCACCAAACTCATGGGTGCCATAGATTGGTCTCTCATGGACCATCTCATCTCTCACAATCCGGTCCATAATGACTTTTTAGCTTCCCCACGCACTTCTGACATCGAGACTCACTGGTGGGTCGAGCTTATTGACCATCTGGCCAATTTTTCCATGTGCCGCATCATCCGATCACAACATAAGCTCAAGTTATGGGACATGGTTTTCCACACCTCCTACCACTTGCAGGCTGTATAGAGATCACTCACATAGACAGCAAGGTTGAGGTGGTGCACTCATGTGTCTATCTCGGAGCTACCTTCAGTAGTCCACGCTTCTCTATGAGACATACAGCGGAGGATAGACTCACCAAGGTTGGTCATAATACCCAGACCAGACGTGCGTTGGACTCTTCCTACTGGAGCTCAGCCGACGGAGAGTCACTACTCAGAGATCCTTGCCCCCAACAGTCCTCCTCTCAGCTTACCATCACTAGTTTTTTCCAGCCTAGAGGGATGGATAGGGAGGCACCAGAGTCCATCACAGTGGATACGGCAGCCTGTACCACAATGCCCCCTCGCAACAGGCCCATGGGAGTGACATTAGATCAGGCACCCACACTCACAGAGCTCGACACCCTCTTCCTGTTAGACCCGGACTGCCCCTAGCTTATCAGCCCTGGATTCACGAGATCTGGGGCCGCCAGCAAGCAGCCTCATCCTCACAGCAGACTATCCCCATCTCTTCTTGTATCACCCATGATGGACATCCTGGATGGGCCCTTGCCTGACATACAGCGTTGATTGACTATTTTTATTCAGCTCTCCCATATCCCATCACTTATTGTACCCTATACCTGGCATAGTAGGATCTAGATTTTCCATCTTGTATAACCTCAGAGTCTGAGATCTTAGCTTTCAGTTTTCAGTTTTAGTTTACTCTAGCTTTTTCTTATTTCATCCATGACAAGATTTCATGGATACTATGTACACATCATTTTGAAGACGTTAATATAACTTTCTTTATTTATTTCTTCTCTCCGCATTTTGTGTTTAAACTGGTAAAACAAGCTTAAAAACAAGGAACATGTTACGCAACCAAACTGTAGGAGAACGTGTATTCTGATAGATTTATACCACCAAACTGTAGCTAATGGCATTACAGATGCAAACCTAACATGTCCAACGATTTGCAAAATTGTAAACCATCAACGAAGTCCCATTTTGAGACTTTAAAGGGTCTTTTTATTCTAACTAAAGCAAAGCCCCACAATTTTTTTCCTCTTCATGGTAACTCAACATAAACTTGAATGTCCCTGACAAAGGGCCGCAACACGTTACTTCACCTCACTTAATTGTGAGTGAATCTACTCAGATCACTCTCAATCACAAATACACTCTCAATCTCAAATACACATTGAAACATGAACAAGGATAAACAAAAAGTGCCCCTCAGTTACTTGCATAGGCTTCAAAGGACCATCTTCTAGTTGCAATGCATTCTGACATTCTTGCTTTCTACAACCAGAGATGGCAGCCACACTGCTTTGAATGAGCTAGGTAGAAACCAGACTCTACCTGGAATCCTCAAATCAAGAAAGAGAGAGCAATAGAAAGAGCTGCAAAGATGATATACTGAATCGAGAAAAGCATCCTTGGCTCCTGTTGTGCTTCTTGGGAAGAATGATGTAATGCCACTCCCTACGCTATACATGAATAGCATCATGCTTTTAGCCTTCTTGACAAAAATTAAACTAACCTAACCTCCCCATCTGAACACCCTAATCCTGTATTAATTATACAGAACATATCAAATCAGACACTCCCTGAAGATCAACTTGTTTTTGTTTGTATTTGTCGGTGGACATGGACGAGGTACTCTACATAAGACAGGCCGAAAGAGTTCTTGTCCTCCACCAGCAGTGAAAAGAAAATGAATTCTGCAAATACAGGGACGATTTCAACTTCCAACAACCTTAATGTATAATTGAAAGAAAAAAGTATGAAAAGCTCAGGCTGGTTACACAACATTCACTGCCCATAGGATGGTAGGTGGGGAGTTGGGAAGCCAAGATTGCACCTCCAATCCTGACGGGTAGGGATGATTGTGTAACTGGCCTAAAACAGGACACACGTAAAATAATAGAACACAGTAAAGAACGCACCCAAAGGATTCTCCCCTTCGACACCACCGGAATCTGAGACAATGCCAAAATCCCTCGTTAGACCTTTATACTAAAAAAAGCTCATCAAATACAATAAAAGAAGAGAAAATGAAAAGTGCATACCGTAAGTAGGAGCAGCGCTCCTTTCGTATCTCATTTACCAAAACATTCAACTTTCTGGAGGCATCATTGTCGAATTCTTGTAATACAAACTGCACACAAAAGTTACCGTATTGTCAGTATACCGTGAACGAAAAATGCCTGCGACAAGAAGTCCATGTTCAATTTATCAAGAATGCAGACAACTCACATAGAAACCTTGGGGAGTTCACTATTCAAGAACCTCTATATATCTATCACATTTCAAAAACCCCTTTACTTGTGAAGCATGGCCCTGTAAAGCTGGGCGTGTGGCAAGCACAGACTGCCTTGTCCAGCTAGCAGGGCATGCATTACAAGAAGTTGTCTTGCCACCTATTCACAACAGAATTATATACTATATCTGCTCTAACTGGGATAGCCCCACTGTAAAGGTAACGCTCTTTTCAACAGAATGTGCAGGTTTGAATCTCCGCAATTCAGCAAACTGTAGGTGTCTGCCCAGTGGGTGGCACACTAGAAAAATGCTCCACGACATGGCCATTCACGTCAATTATCAACTACACCTGCTGCTTATTTTCATGACTGCAGGAGTGCCACGTACTCCATAGAGATTCGTACTTTAGGCACAGTGCGGTATGCGTACGAATACGTAAAGTACGCATCGGGATGAATGCTTTAAGTACGTTCACTTTTTTAAAATAATGTGTATATATATATTTAAAAATACATATTACAAATCATTCATAACTTAGGAACACTAGTACACAAAGTTGCACAAAAAACAATTGAAATTCAAACATCTATGCTCTATAAATGTCAAATGAGCTGTCGAATGTAATATGTATTAAAATTAATTTAACTAAGGTTGAGAGAGAGAGAGAGAGAGAGAAAGAGAGAGAGAGAGAGAGAGAGAGAGAGAGAGAGAGAGAGAGAGAGACGGGGGGGGGAGAGAGAGAGAGGTGCCTTGGAGCAGGTATGGCAGCAACAACAGGTACGGCACCAGCAAGTACGGCAGCACCAACAGGTATAGAAAGTAGGTACGGTGGAGGTACGGGGTGTGCAACGGCGACACAGAACACAAGAAAACAAAAAAAAAGGTACGGGACCTTATCGCCTAATGAAAGCGACCGTTTTGGGATAATAATAAAGAACATCCACATCACCTATTCTATACGGCGAACAGAACGTGTGGATCCATACTCTACAGAGTGAATGAATCCGTACGAGTAGGGAATGCAACTATTCTGCTCCAGACCCTACCCATAGGCAGCCACCTGCTGTGAACCCAGCCTAATATGGTCTCCCTTTCTTTATAGACTTAAAACTTGTTTTCAAAATCACTCGAAAATAGCCTAGTATCAGATAACAACCGTTTCCTAGCCAAAATTTTGGAGACTCCGTTTTTTTTTTTTCCGTTTCCTCTTCCAATTCCGGTTCTCCCATTCCCTAATCTACCTAAGGATTTTTCTGACACTTTTCCCCTTCTAAGTTTTGAATTTTCCTTGTTCTCTCTTTAAAATTACGATCTATCCCAAGTTTCTCCTCAGTTTCTCTGATTTTTTTCACCATTTTGAATTACATCTACTATATAATAATATTAATCCGTGCCATTTCCTAGCCGTTTCTGTTTCCAATTTCCAGCCGTTTCCATTGAGGAGCCCTTACGTGAATATATTTCTTTATGGACTTGTAGATCCCCTTATGTTAAACTCGCATGCTATCATGCATATTTTTTTAGTGGAACACCACCCTGAAACCATTAAAAGAAACAACCACTACAGAAGTTTTACCTGATTTGCTTGTATCTCGTTGACTGAGCGCACACCAAAAAGCTGAAACAGCGTGTCAGACGAAACTGCTTTTCCTGCGTAGATGAAGGCATCTTCACCTGTCTCAAGTAGAAAAATGCCCTCATTGTTGAGATTCTCACTGGACAGATACAGAGTCTCAGGCAGAATTCCATCTCCGATTTCCTGCAAAACAAAAAAGAAATGCTTACATTTGATCTACACAGCCAAAATGGCACCCCTCTATGGGAAGATGATTGGATACTACATAGCTGCTTTGCTGATGCATTGGAAAAGTTATGGAGGGAGACCTTAGTAAATAGATCATGTATGGAAAACATCCTTGGATATACTGTCGGAATAGCAAGAGATGTTGAGATTGATGATACATGTGCCAGCCAGTAGCAACGATCATCCGTTCGCACGTCTGGACGGAGCCCGATGCTCTTTGTCAATGCTGCCCAGAAGGAAAAACATAAAAAATCCAAGCACTTTTCAATGCCATAGGGGGTAAAATGACTTCAACATTCCTCCGACTTGACCCATATTATGGCACCTTCCCATACCTAGAGTGTAGAGAGGTAGAAGCTTGAGAGCTTCCGGAAGTATAAGCTGTCCAGAGGATGAGGCTGTCGCACAGAACTTGCGGTAAGTAAAAAGTATATTTACACATGAATTTGTCATCTTTTCCCTCAATTGAGGGAGAGGTGTCATTGGCGCTTCTTGTACCGCTGCCCAAAAAAAAAGGTGAACAGTAGTTAAATACCTGATGTCTTAGTTCATACTAGCAATATGCAGGCTTAAAATCATCCTTGACGTTGAAAGAAAGTGGTTTGTATAGTTATTTCTGAACAGCTACTTTACCCTGTTTCAAGAAGTAAGTGAACTGTGCATCTAGATCAGCTCCACGGAATACGTTACTCAGCACTGCGGTGCAGGGAAGAGAGAGTGTCATAACACGGATTCTTCTTTGACCATCAATAGTCGTGTACAGCAAAGCGCACTGAAAGCATACAAATACTAGTAGTAAATAATCTAGAACCACCAGTGCAATATCAAGAGAAAGAAAAAATGCACGATTTTGTATAGCTTTGCATCAGAAAGGTCAGCTACTAGAAGCCCAAGATGAGAATCATCTAGATGGCATCTCAGGTTTGTACTGGACATCTGAGTGCTTGAGGACAGTGTCCATGTGAATTGCAATAAAGCAAAATCAGTCCCAAAGGCTTTAGTCTAGCTCAATTCTGCAATGATGACACTGTGGGTTCAAAACCTGTTGGACAACAACCCTACTTGTAAGAGGGGATTCACATGGTCTGATGTGTGCCACATACACGTCACCGCTTCCCTTGTGCCTTCTTTCCCACCCCCCCCCTCCCTCTTCCTCTCTCATATCGCTGATGTTCCCCAGCAGCCCTCCCTCCTAGCGCCCTCCTGCACGCTTCTCTCCTCCAGCTGTCCCCTCCTTCCCACAGCGCCCTGCCATCTCTCCCAGCTGCATCCCAACCCCTTCTCCACTTTCTCTTTCTCCCGCCCTTTTTCAGGGTGTGTGAGCTGCCCCCCCAACCCCTTTTCTCCCATCGGTCCTCCCCTTGTCTCGCCCTCTCCGTTCACCCCGGCCCCTCACCTTGCACACACCTGCCGCATGCGTTAGTGGGAGCACGGACGAGAACCCAGGCCCCTAGAGAGGAGAGGGACCCAACCGAGGAGCCTCATCCGCAGACGCCTCATCATGATTCCTCCTCCAAAGGGGAATATTTTCTGAGGTACCGGTTCCCACCCGAAAAACCATTAAGAGCCCCTACTTTCACACCTCTGATGGAGCAGAACCAGACCCACCCCCCCCCCCCCCCCCCCCAGTTAGACACCGTCCTGCCTTATGTGCAGTTTGACCCCCCCAGACCTTGCAGAGACCCTGTCAGAGCCACGACCCTCTCCAACACATACTCCCCCTCCTCCCCTGCCCCCTCCCCCACCAGCCTCGCCACCCTCTCGAAAGCAGCCGCCTCCCCCAGAGCCAAAGAACCTCTGCTCCCCCTCCCCAGAAACCTCCTCCCCCAGCCTCTCAAAGGAATACCACCCGCTTGTGCTCTTTCTAGAGCCTCTCAAACTCAATGGAGACCCAAATTTACACTTCACCAATAACAGAGTACCCAGCCTCACCCCCAAGAGGCCCCCCCTTCCTGCTAGGATACCCGGTCGACTACACTTTCTTGATGTGTCTCCTGGTGGATTCAGCAGCAGAGATTTAGAATGCCCAGGCACCTCTACGAGTTTGTGTGGTATTCTACCACTCTCCCCCCATGGAGATCACTCTCCGCGAGCAGGCGACATTCTACTCTCAGATGCTGCGAGACGCTTGTGTTACGATGCCATGGAGGCGGCCTGGCCTATGGCTAGGATGAAGCTTCTGCACCTCCTCCCGAAGCAGAAGGGGCTTGGTCTATTCATCTACTTTTACCTCACCTTTCTCACTGAGAAGGGCACATACAGGCACCTTCACCGCCTTGAGATCTCACCTAAGAAGGCGCGAGCAGCGGCCTTGTGCAGTGGAGCCACCTAGCCACCACCATTCGAGATTACTTGGAGCGGCTTTGCCCACGGGAGGACAGCCACTACTCCCCTCAAAGCCATCCCCTTTAAGGTGCAGCGGTTGATGGAATCTCTGCCACTCCACCTCAGCTTCCCGCCATAAGGATTGCCTCATGGACCATTCAAGGCTTGGGCGACACCTACTGTTGACGAGGCATGCAGAGGATCTGAGAGGAGCTTCACAGTGCACTAGTTGGAGTGTATCTTGATGTTCTCATGTTTCAGGAGAATATCTCATAGCAGGTAGGACCCACAGCTGTGGGAAGATCCTTCCTAGCATGAGCCACAAAGTCTGGTCCCCAGATTTTGGGACCCTAAGAAACCAGGGAGGAGTATGCATCTCTAAGAGCCAGCCCCTTGGCGGAAGAGTCAGGCTCAAACATCCCCGGCCATGCCCAGTGGCATTGGGGAAACCCGACTCAGGCTCCTCAATATCTGCGCCTCCAATGGGGCTGCTGACTCGAGGTGTGGCAGAGACTCCCCATGGCAGACTCATGGTGCATGGGTGGAGACTTCAACATGCTTGAGGATCCCAAAGACCACAGTGGTTAGTGCCCCATCCCAACAATCTCTAGCCCCGAGGGACAATCTCTAGCAGGGAGGAGCTTCTCTTGCACATCCGCGGCCCAGGACTCCTAGCGTCTTCCTGAGTTCGGCCGCACTCAGGGCAACCTCACCTTCTCCAGCTAGGACGAGAGGCCCACTTGACTGTTTCTATGTAGATGAGTGGGGCTGGGACAGGGGAGTTATGATTGGCATCCTCGCCGGCACAACATTCTCCACCCATGCGCCAAATATTTTCACCTTCGTCGAGCCGAACCGAGCCAGGTGGACAGCTGCAGTCAGCGAGGATTCCAGACCGCCTGCTTCGAGACCCCTCCATCTCTGTCCGGATTGAGGCGATCTGGACCTCTCACAGTTTTTCTCCTGCACAGGCAGCAACCGGTCTGGATGCAGCACTGCTAGAGACTAGCTCCTTCCTTCAGACCTCCGCGCAGGAAAGGCTCAGGGCATTCAAAGAGCAGGAGAGGAGCCTTTGATGCACCTTAGCCTCTCTAAAGTGGGGCTTCAGGAGCAGACCTCAAAGAGTCCCTAGGTTCACGCCCAGATGGAGGCAGCCCACGAGAGCCTGGAGGAGCAGCGGACTGAGTGCAGATACCACCCACCGGCTTCTTTCTACACCCAGGCAGGGGACAGAGTCTCCCATGAGTTTTTTGCCGCATCAGGACCCCAATTTTGGCAAGATCGGATTCGAGCTCTTCGCTGGCCCAACGGATCTATTGCATCAGCGCTTCAGCAGGTCAGAGAGGTAGTCTCGACCTTTTATGGTTCCCTGCTCACTGCTGACCCAGACTCCCCTCAAAGAGAGGCGGCTCGCCAGCAAGTTATGTGTCATGTTCAGCCTTGTGTCTCGGAGCACCTGCGGTCACACGTAGATTCTTTGTGCTTTGACATGGAGCTAGCAGCTGCACTGGAGGCCCTACCGCACAAGAAGTGCCAAGGAGAGGATGGTCTGCTGGGACCTCATGGGAGCAGGCTTTCGGGCTGCTATCAAAGAGGCTACACACAGACTTACTTCCCAAGCACATATCCAAGGGTCTGATATGCCTTATTCCAAAGGAGGGTGGAGACCGCATGGAGATCCGACAGAGGAGACCCATCTGTTAACTATTTGGCCTTCCGAGCTCTTTTTCGCATGAGGAACTCATGCCCGGACACATGGAAACAGGGTTCATTAAGCCAACACAAGAAAAAGCACCAGCCTTGGTCAAAAAGCAAGAAAAAGAAAAAAGTCAATTGTGTTGACCAAAAGCTGAAGGCACCATTGGAAAGAGGACATCGAACTGGATCAAAAAGCTAAAAGCCACTTTTCCAAAAAGCAACCCTAGGGCCAAAAAGCAAGGCCCTGAAGCTCTAAAAGCACAAATCAAGAACTTTGACTATTATTAATGATATTTAAAAGAGAAAAAGTGAAAGCAAGAAGAAAAAGGAAAAGCAAAGCATGGCAAAAGCAGGCACCCCAATCAAGTATATAAGAAGCTTGCACCCTCTTGGTGATTCATAGAAGAACTTGTGGAGATTTTGAAGAAGAGCCACCTTGGAGATTTATCATCATCATCTTTTCCCCTATCTCCTAGCGCCACCCTCCCCCACCGCTATTCCACCAGCAGCCGCCCCTGTAGCACCTGCCGCTGCCGCCTAGAGCCGCTTTCGCCAGCATTCTTGCCACTTCTGCCGGTGTCGCTGCATGTTCCGCCGGCATTTCCGCCATCCAGAGCCGCCTTCCGCCGGCGATTCCCGCCACCTAGAGCCACCTTCGCTGGCGATTTCCACCACCCAAAGCCGCTTGTTCGCCGCCCTGTGTGCTCCTCCGTCACGCAGCCTGTCTGCTGCCACCTGTTGCCTCCAGCAGCACCGCCTATAGCACCTATCAGCCACCTTCTTTGGAGGGCTGCCACCCGTTGAAGAAACACCACCTCCTTTTGGTGAAAGAACCTTGGACAGCCATACATCTCTCTCAATATCCCATCCTCGAGTTCCTTGTGAGATTTTTGTGAGCAACAAAGAGACTTGATTCTTATCTTGGTACTAGCCCGGTGTAAGACTCTTGTGGGTCTTTTATCGGTGTGCTCAAACATCAAGAATCTTGTGCCTCGACATCCCAGCAACAGACCAGGATTGAGAGGCCAGGAGGCCAACTTTCTCAGGGTACAGGGGCTCTTGGGGTGGATAGAGTAGAACGCTATCCTATTAGAAGTCGCCTAACAAAAGAAGCACAACAACAATTGCCTCTTGTGTTTGGTTCGAAGGGTGAGGTCATCTCGCCATGGGATGGTCATTACCCTTCGGCACGTGCTCGGGAACTCCAAGGGCAGTCTGAGATCACAAATACCATGTCTAAAAATGCAATGCTTCAAAAGGTTCGTGATTTGGCAGATTGTCCTGGGCCTAGTACACGCCGTTGTTGATTCCTTTTCTGGGAAGGCTTATGAAAATTGTACAATGGAATGTAAAGGGTATTTCTTCGCGCCAAAAGCAGTTCAGGCTTTGGCGTACAACTTTTTGTCATGGTTGGGATGTTTTGTGTGCAGTTGAACATAAGCAGCATAAGTTGGCTGGCAAAGCCTATGTATACAAGGAGTTTCATGTTTTCTACAGCGGACATCCTACTTCGCTGCTTCGCAGTCAAGTGTTATGTTTGCTGTTCGTTCGCAGTTTCAGCCTTCTCTTGTGATTCAAGATGTTCATGGAAGATTTCTAGTGATACAGATTGTTTGGGATGATACGCCTTTATGGTTGTTAGGGGTGTATGCTCCAAATAATGCTCGTGCACGCCATTTGCTGTGGAATGACTTGTGTGCTCTTTCAATCTCTCATCCTGGCTTTGTGATGGGAGACTTTAATATGTGTCTCCAAGGAGCAAGCCACGTCGCCTCATTCAGTAATGGATGGCCGGGAGGGAATGGCGTGGGAAGCTTTTGCAGCAAGGTTGCTAAAACAAGACATGTGGTCTTGGTTGCATCCAGATGAAAGGGGTTACACTTATGCCTCACAACAGTTTCGGGGCACTTATGCTAGATTGGATAGGATGTATATTTTACATCAAGATCTCTTTTTGCCAGAGATTCTTACTATGATGGTTGATCAGCAACAACAGGTTTTGTCGGATCATTGGCCGCTTGTGTTTGAAATGGTCTATCATCCTGTGGATGCATATAAAGGCTTGTTGGGACGCTTGCCTTTGCGCTTAAATCACACTTTTTTGGAGCATGAAGTTTTTGATGATTATATGCGTCAGTTGATACGACATTTCTCCACAAGAGTGTCCATGGCTGATTATCATGCTTGGCCAGTGTTCCTTACCAACACTCGGAAATTAGCGCGGCATTATGGTCTTGCTAATGCCTCTATACAAAAACAGCACGTGGGTCTTCTTGAGTCGCTTTTAAACGGCTTGCAGGCGTTCGTGTTTACTGACTCTATGGATGCTAAAGTTGTGGATGCCATAGAATGGCTGAAAAAGGAGCTATCTAGAGTGCACGAAGCACAATATGTTCGCTTTAAACTACTTGCACGTCTTGATGCTTTGCGGGATGCTAACTGTCAATCTCATCACTTCTATGATAAGTTGCATCAAAAACATATGCGTGAGAATATTGTTAGGCTGATGGATGCCCAAGGCAACCTTGTTACTCAACCTTCTGAGGTTATTCAACATTGCATCAGGTTTTATGAAGATTTGCTTGCCCCTCGAGAGGATGTCTCGCCGGCTGTCCTGGCTGCAAGGGAGTCATTGTTTGCTGAAGTACGATATCAAGTTGACCCTGATGTGGCCGTTCAGCTTGATGCTCCTGTTACTCAAGGGGAAGTGGAAGCTGTTCTCTCCAAACTTCCCATGGGAAAGAGCCCTGGTTGGGATGGTTTGACAAATAAGTTTTTCCGAAAATATGCTGATCAGCTTGCAGAGCCTTTGACGCTTATTTGTCAAAGGGTTTGGGATGAGGGATATATGCCTACCGATTGGAAGTTGGGCATACTTCGTTTGTTGCCCAAAGTCCCTTCGCCTACTTCTTTGGCTCAATGGCGCCCGATCTCACTTATGAGTATTATGTATAAAATCTTTACAAAGATTTTTGCCAATCGCTTGCAGAAGGTGCTTCCTACTCTTATTCATCCATATCAATATGGATTTGTGCATGGCAGGAATATTTTGCATAATATTCTTAATGTTCAAATTGGAGTGGATTATGCCGAGGCAAAGAAGCAAGAGATTGTGATGGTGCAGCTAGATCTTGAAAAAGCTTTTGATCATGTCAGCTGGTCTTTCCTTTCTCAGTTAATGACAGCCATGGGCTTTGGTCCCAAAATGGCTAATTTGGTGCATTTACTTGGCTCTGGCTCTATCACGCGGATTATGCTCAATGGAGGACTTTCGATGGTATTTCTCTCTCTGCAGATCAGCCTTGGCTTGATTGGGCACTATGTAAATCTGGTGACTTGATATCACTTTCAGCTAACCAGGTCTATCATAAGCTCGTATCAGAGAAAGATTGGGTTTCAACCAAGGCCAATAAGGTTTAAGGATTGCACAAGTCTAAATCATGGTGGCAGAAAACTCTTATGCGTGGTTGGCAGTCTAAACTCCCTTACCAAGGTAAGGTTTTCATTTGGAGGATGTTGGTGGGAGGGTTACCTACACGGGATCAGCTCAACCGTCATAAAATTACATTGGCCTCTTGCTTCTTCTGCACGACATGCACTGAAACAGTTATGCATCTGTTCATGAGTTGGCAGTAGAGAGGTCTACTGTTTCGGCTCATCAGTGGATATTTGGGATTTGTCTCAAGTCATTACTTCGGACAGTCACCTTCTGATATTCCATTTCCTTAGATGGACAGGACTTAAGCATATCTGGACTACACGGAATGGGTTCATCTTTGATTCCTTGTCTGGAATACATGGGCACTTCTACGTATCCGCGGTTTGCCGCTTTGGCAGTTTTCTTCTCTTCTCTCAACTTAGCTACTGGATGCAGATGTTATTTCGTTATGGTCTACGGCGGCTCGGCTGGCTCATCTTTGATGATTTTATCTGGGATGCTTATTTGGCTAGGAGGCTTTCTTATTAGTGTACAGGTTTGCATGGTCATGATCCTTTAGAGGATCTTGTGGGGGTTTTTTTTTTGGGGCCATAGGTTCTGTGTGAGCCATGTGGCCGATGTACATTTTTACATATAATATAAAACACCATTTCACGAATTAAAAAAAAAGAGAGAAAGAAAGAAAGATATATTAAGCGTCTACTAAAGACCCAATGGGCCTATGCGACCAAAGTGGTACAATAATGTCCATGGCATATCTCATCATGGAATGGAAAATAAAACAGAATGAAAACATAAATATAGCTATCTCACTGGGGTGATACAAAACTGTCCATGGAAACTCATCATGGAAAACTAAGAACATAAAAACATGGGAGCAACATCAGCTCCGAGTAGATGGTATACCACTCTCCAAAATGTCAAGCATGGGGTTGATGAGTATGGCCAAGAGAGAGAGAGAGAAACAGCCCATCGCTTGCGACCCTCATTTCCGCCTCCCCTCAGGGCACATGATCAGCACCCGATTTCACCTCTACCGGGAGCCAGCTTAGACTTTGGGCACATGGCAGAGTTACCGTCGAACATAGCAAGACCGCCTGGGCACCTTGAGAGGAGCCTCCATTATGATCCGGGACATCGACTCTGCAACCAACTCCCCCCCCACCCCCCAAAAAATAAAAATAAATAAAAATTCATGGATGGCTGCTTTCACCCACACCGGAGTTCCCCCAATGGTTTTTGGTTTTGCATGGGGCAGCACAACACTCATGGGGTCGGACCGGGCGGCCTCCTGACAGCATCCCAGTGGCAGATTGGTGATGACCTTCCCTCCCTCCTCAACAGCTCCGTGTGGTAGCTGCAAGGGAAGGAAGTGAAAGAAAGATCCCCCCCCCCCCCCCCCCCCCAACCTCCCCAACCCCCCTCTTGATGTCAGAGGCATCGCATCCTGGCGCTTATGGTTTTCTGAGAATAGCCTATTGGTTGACATACAGTGGGACCCCCGAGAGTGGCAGTGGAGAGACCAACTGATTTAGGATCCCGAGGAGGCCATCGTCTTCTTTGATTACTCTCCCTGGCTCGGCCATCAGATCCTCATCGAGACCACAGAAGGCACCTCAGTAGCGTAGCAGCATTGGCAGACACAGGGAGCCCTAGCCATAGTCACAGGGAATGGGCATTTTTAGACTCGAGAATGTTGGGGATGGCAGCATCTTCCCGTCCCATGTCACTCTATAGTCACAGGGAATGGCCATTCTCAATCTTTTCTGTCCCCGTTCCCCATCCCCATTTTGCAACCCATGTGACTATGGCCCTAGAGACTTTCATCGAGGATTTCTGGCAGTGACTCCAGGGCAGCTTCCATCCCCAAAAGATTTCTTTCTTTCTCTGGCTCTTAGCCCATCTGAGGTTAGCGATGGGCACGTGGCTGGCAATCACGGAGGCAGACCAGCGATCTGCTATAACTGTGGCAGCCTTGAGGAGAGCCAGAGACATTGCCTGTGGGACTGCCCACTGCCTTGTTCCATTCTAGCCTAAAAGGCTGCCCCAAGGCATAGCAAGTTTGGCAGCGCATCCTCTGCCTATTCACCTCCGATCCAAGCACTGCCCCTACCATCACATGGGGGGCTGTTGCTTGGGCTGCAGAGACAAGCGAGGCCTTACTGTATGATGGGACGCAGACTTTCTTTGAGACTCACTCACATGCACATCTCTGTGACGACTGTAGCAGCAGTTCGTATACTTCCCTGGACTCCAGTCACAGACTAGCTCGCAATGGGACATCATCAGTAGCATAGCAGCCAGGCACATTTGCAAAGCCTGATGCAGTGAGGCCATCGACGGCCTGATTAACACACACACCCCCTCCTCCCCCCCCCCCCCCCCCCCCCCCCAAGCTGAGGTCATCTGTTCCATCTGCGTGGACCTCATGCACACCCTCCGTCAACCACACCCACACAGATGTACTCTCAGTTTTGGTCTCATAGGCCATTATGGCCTCTTAGAGACGTTAATATATCATTTCATTGCATTTCGACCTTCATAATGGCAACAGCGTGCAAACCATTCTTCAAACTTCGTCGTCTCTAACACAGGGGCATTGGTTGTTATGGGCATCAAAGATTGTGACTCTGCTATGCCACATGGTTTACCTAACAACTGTGCAGGCTGTTCACTCCAATCGGCCTAGTGGCTCATTTGTGGGGCTTGTCCCCTGCCTTTACTGGCAGATAATTAAGAGTGACTGTACCCCCTTGTGGTACTTGCATGTGTGAGCTAGCCTGTCACCCAAGGAGACAGAGGGGGGGGGCGGGGGGGGGGGTGGTTGTAGGGGGGGAACAAAGCAAAAATTGTACATTGTTTAACAAATAATCTTCACAAGGGAGCCACATAGCCCTAATCCAAGCCATATGCAACTCCGAAAGGCCTCTAGAAAAATCCTTTTATCTGCTATTCATTGCTCATTCAATGTATTCCTGAGTTCAAATTTATGAGACAAATGGATGAAGCACAAATAAATCTGGCTATTAAGTAAATCCATCTCTCACTGCACACAGGGGGGGGGGGGTCTTGTGACAGTTGCCCATCGAGGGATGGACAGACAAGATCCCTGCCCGTCCTATAGACAGGGAACATTCTGTAACCAGCCTGATTGAACAACACCGTCAACATGGGGTTGTAGTATATACCTGGAAGCAGCATTCAGAACCATCTTGAAGCTTTTCGTCGTGCTTGAAACTAACCATGACAGATTTGTCACAGTCAATCTGAAAATACAATGCTTTACCTTTGTCAAATAACTTCTATCAAGTCAACAGCAAAGGAGATAACCAAAAACATGCATAAGCACCATATTTGACAAGACGCAAATGTAATATCAGATAAAACGTAGCATACTGCAGGTAGGTCCAAATCGGTCGGAGTTCCTTTGTGGAAGTTTCCAGAATAATCTTGGACTTGTAGGCCCTGTATTGAGAAAAGCCCTTGCAAGATTAGGGCAGAACAAAAAATGAGCCAGTACAGTCATGAATCACAGAGAACTCGCATCTTCTTGTGTACCTGACTACAGCGAACTCGCATCACAGCCTCCAGCCCCTGTGGTCTTGTGAGGTTCCATCTCAAATCATTGTATAACTTTGCAGAGTCGGACGTGGCAGAAAACGGGTGGTAATAGTACACCTGCCAATCCATATGTTTAGATCATCAGGACACACTGCAGTGCACAGACTTCAACAAAAAGAGACCCACTTCCAATCCACCTAGTCTACGAGAAAAATTACCTGCCCACCAGTTGTCGCAGGGACAACCGCAAGCGATGCAATGTCCACATACTCTTGTGTTGTCAGGAATAAATCGCAACAGACCTGAATATTGGAAGAAAAAACTAATTAACACAGTCAACCTTGGTTTATGATACTCAAATGATGCCCAAAACAGAAGTCTACCTGAAGCTCTGCAAGTTCTATTGCAAGGGTCTTCAAGGTCTTGTCAACTGGCTGCCATAACTTGTTAAGCTCCTGCACAACATGAAATTTTATCATGCATGTATTTGTACACACGCACCCCTGCACACATACACACATTCCCACTATGCTCTCAACCGCACCATATTGATTAGTGTACACCATTCCTGTAGGTATGAAATTCTGATGTAATGTCATTAGATGTGATTATGAAAAAATACTGGAAGAATATAGAAACAATAGCGATTGAAAATCAAGTCTACATGTGATAGTTTCTCATATCCGTTACCATTTATTGTGCATAAATATCCACATAGGTATGGATGTGTTCACATAAATGCATGGCCGCATGTACACACAGGCATGCACACCCACAGTAAAGAAAGAAATTGCAAACGGAAGAGTTGGCACATTACCACAGGGCTGAATCATAGCAAGAGAGACTTGAAGAACAGATGCATCACATGAGACTATACAGCTAGATCATATCAATATACAAACATTAAGGCAGGCTTAAGAATGTTCTCAAAGGATTCTTAAATGGCTGTTAAGTACTATATAGAAGCTGATGATATCTCCAGATCAGGTGGGGGTACCCACATCTCTCTCCTCATCTTACTCTATCTCCATCCAAGCACTAAAGAGGGCAGAAGAGGGAGAGGCACCATGTCCTAAAAGGTCTGGCAAATGTTATGCAAGTGCACGCTACAGGGCGAGCACATAGAACTGAATGGAAAATCAGTGCCAAAAGGAATGATTCACAGAGTAGGCAACATCACTAGAAGATATGCCTGGAATGTTGTCTGAAAAGCAGGGAAGACCATGAGGGCTGCCTGAAACCCACAAAGCTCAAAGTGAGGAACTCGGATGCTGACAAGTCACCCACCAAAAGATTGCATTCATTTGACATCTTGACCAGAAGTAAACCATGGAGTCATCATACCCCCCCCCCCCCCCCCCCCCCCCAAAATGTCAAAAATTTTGCTTGGAAAAACACGTTTCCTACAAGGAAACGTTTCCAAGTTTCCTTCCATGTAGGAAACGCGTTTCCTAACTACTATGGACGGGAGTACCGATTCCATGCTTTCTAGACTCAGGCTTGAGATAGAGGCACAAGGAACTTCATCGAGAGGACAAGGCCTCACCACCGGAGGAATGGCATCTCGAAGTTTACAAGATCAAACAGCACCATCGTTTCTGAACTATCCCAAGTTCGAGCCATAGCCTCACTCTCCTCACTACACAAGCCTCACTCCCCGTTGGTAAAAGATGCAAGAGAGAGAAAGAAAGAAAGAAAGTTATATTAAACGTCTTCAAAGACCCAATGGATCTATGCAACCAAAAGTGATGCAATAGTGTCCATGTAATCTCATCATGGTACAAAAGAAAACAAAGACTAGAATTGTGAGCTAGGAATGTCAAATCCGAGACATATGATACAAAATGGGACCATCATCATCATACAGCCTATGGATCTAAACCCCCTGGCAGTAGGAGGGGGCCATTAAGGATATCAAGCATGGGGTTTGGCAGCACACGCTTGAGGTGGTCCCACTCGCTCTCAGGAGCTTCATGATGGCACCCTTCTCTCCCAAGGATATTGCGGAGGCTCTATAGACGCTCCCTAGGGGCACGTGCCCAGGTGCGGATGGTGTTTCTTCTTCACTCGGAGCTAATGGGAGCGTGTGGGGCCTTCAACAAGATTATGATTTTTGGATCTATGCCAAAGAGACTGGCAAAGGGTTTGATCCACTTGATCCCCAATTAGGGAGTAAACAGGTTGGAGATTCTCCTAGAGAAGACCTATCACCCTCTTGGGGATAGACTACAAAATCCTAGCCAAAACCATCAAGTGTCAACTACAACCCCACCTCCCCAATCTGATCCATGGCACACAAACAGGTTTTATCCAAGGTAGGAGTTGCTTGGATAATATCTTCACCCCAAAGGCTGCCCAAGAGGCTTTTATGGAGTACTCCAAGGGATGAAGATCATCCAGGGGTGGAGCCACAGCAGATGCCCAAACCTAGTCTTCAAGAAGAAGGATCCATGTTTGTGTTCAAGGACAGGGCAAGAAGGAAAAGAGACAAAGTGGAACAAATGCACAAATCTTCATCAAATTTGGAGTGGAGTCAAACCCAGGGAAAGGTTTTCAGTGAAAAGGTTGCCGGAAGGGAAGGATGACCGTATGGGAGTTCATGAGGAGACAAAAGGATGATGACAGTCATCAGTTGGAATCCCGTCATCATGTTTAGCAGAAGGGGATGTCATGTGCATGCACATGGACATGCTAATCCTAGTGCTAATCCCTGAATTGCAACAAGAAAAAGACTAGATTCTAGAGCGTCAACAGCTAGTTAAAGCGTGGAAGGTACTTGGTGTACCAAGACCTCCATCGGCGAGCAAATGAGTGTTTGACAGATGACGTCGGCAACAAGTGGGATTTTTTGGTCCAAGGAACTAGTCGACAACAAGTCGGCCAGTTCATGTGCTCTTCAAGTGCTCTTCAAGGGCTCAAAGAAGAGACAGAGCATACGCGCATGTGACAGCATCCACGCGGAGAGAACGGAAGAAATCTATGGCAATGGCATGCCTCGCAACCTACGGATACCATCCCTCCGCCTGTGTGGGGCTACTATCTCAAAGAAATCTTTGGTGACCCTGTCTCCCGCCTAGGTCCAAAAGGAGGCTCTAGCATGGTATCTGTACTCCACCCTCCACTCCTCGATGGAACTAAGCTCCTCTCTAAGAACCCCTCGCTTCTGAAAGCATTGCAAACCTCTCAAACCCTAAATGTTCCATGGGACAATCCACATAACTAAAATCAGTGGGAGACGAACTGTCAGAACTACCCTCCACTCGAGGAGTCTTGGGCATGGGTTTGGGCACAGAGTAAGCACTATGTATCCTCGGGCAAAGCCGCACCGGATGGGCACAAGTACTGCCCTCCATGTGTAGCCATTCTGTCCAAGCCTTGGAATATGCATACTCTGGGCTCCACCTATCACAATGAAGGTATCTGTAGGAGGGAGGAAGAGGTACTGCCACTAAAACACGAAGAAACACAAAGAGGAGCACCTTCAAGCTAGAGGACACCATCTCCCCTCTCGGGTCTCTGTGGCCAAAGCCATCCATTTCCATCCATGCCAATGGCCAGAAGTAAGTGAGCATGTCAGTGATACGCAGATCGTGCAAATGATGTGAGAGCTCTATGGCTTGCCCATGGATATCGGCAGACACAAATTCCGTTCTCCAATCCATCTCCGATGCTGCACTCACGGCGAAGGAGCTCTGGGGTGGAAGGCCTCGAGTGATGCAACACCAGAGGAACGCCAAGTGACTCTAGAGGGAGAGCACGCACCCGAGAGGTAGTGATGGTCATTGCTATTGGCTCCGTGAAATGGTGGATCCCGCGACAAACCGAACTAGCATGCCTCGTTCCTCCTCTCCGGGTCAGGTGTAGCCACCGGGCAACGGGAGTGCTCCGGCAAGGCGAACTAATGCTGCCTCCTCTCTGGGTTAGGCGCCGCCATTGGGCGCCGGGAGTGCTCTGGCCAGGCAGAAAAGGGGGGTGCGGGGTTTTTCAAGGAAGTCGGGGCAGAGGCAGCTGCGGAGGGGGGGGGGGGGGGGGGGGGGGGGGTTGAAGCCGGAGAAGAAGATGGGAGCGGGCTCAAGGGGAGCAGGTCGAAGAAAGAAGGTTTCGCCTGCGATGGTGGGGACGGGGGCGGGGGCGGTGGTGTTGTGAGGTCACACCCGCCGAAGGCTCTAAAGGGTCAGAGGGCCTCACCCGAATCTAGATGCCCATAGCAAGATCGTGACAAGGCAACAGTCTCCAGAAAGGAGGGGCCGATTGTGCGTTCCTCGAAGCTAAGGGGGGTGTCAAGATAAGTGCTCGTAATTGTTCTCTGACAAAACTGTATCCTAATGTGGCCCGCCAAGCTAGCACGCCTAGCGGCGCCACTCTGTTCTGGAACTCTGACGCTGGTTCCTCCTCGGACCAGCAGTCTACCACTCTCTTCCACCAAGATCCCCCGAGGCTAGGCCCTCCTCCCCCTTGATAAGGATCTCAATTGGGACCGGAGGAGGAGGTGCCCTCTTGGCCTTACGGCAAGGACAAGCTCTAGCAAGGTGTCCCATCTGCTGACAAATGAAGCATTGGCCTCGGAGGCCAAAGTACTCAACTCTCTACAGAATAGGAGCTCCCCGGAGGCAAGTGATAAACACGAGGAACCGAATTTGGAGAGGCTATACATATACGAACAGCTAGAATCCCGATCGTCCGAGCTAGAACAGAAGCAGCGGTTTTTTTTTTTTTTTGGGGGGGGGGGGGGGGGGGATTCAATCAGTCTCCTAATAACACCACCTATCACTAGGAGTGGAAGGTACTCCTTCCTGAGATCAAGAAAGCAAACTCTCACGGGAAAGCCTAAGACGCCAGCCAGAGGATCGGACAATGGGTCGAAGCCTTGCTGCCACCTCGCACAGAAGACCTCGGCCATACACAGTGCAACGAGACTCAACTACATGACTCTGTCCAATGTTGCAAACGAATCAAACTCAACCTCATAGTATCCACGCACCCAAAGGATGAATATCAGTGATCTTTCGAAAGGTCCCTGAGCTGTCCATGTGCCGGGCAGCTACCCACAATCTTGCAAACCAAGATGGAGGCCTCCAAGGATGCGATTGTCAAAGCAAGGAGCTGGAGGTCCGATTCTAAGAAGGAAAGGCAATGGACGGCAGCCTCAATCGGGGATGATGCAATGGCTGCCATGGAATCCTCCTAGAGGTACGAAGACCAAAAGATACCCATACTTACGAAAAAGAAAGAACAACCCGAAAGTGTAAACACACGAGAAAAGGTCTAGGGCGACCACGTGGTGAAACAATGACATCTTGCTTGAACGTGACCTTTTGAACACTAAACTCAAATTGTTGAGCTTTATGAGTGATATGTGTGCTGAGTCCAAGTGTAAACCCGTCCATTACTAAATTATGAGACACTAATCTGCAGCTCATCTTTGTAGCCAACTGCGTCGAGATGGCATCCTCAGAGCCGCCCATGTCTATAGGACAGTTAACTACTCTCCCTTTGCTGTGCCATAAGAACGGATGAGAGCTTTCTTCTGCTCTTCAGCATCTCCCTCTTGCTTATCATCAAATACCGCTTGGGATAGTAGATTCAAAGAGGGTAATAGTTGTACAGCATTCGTGTTTGAAGATGGAGGGGTGGATGTAGCTTCAACAGCGGCTACTATAGAGGAGGATGCTTTGGTGGCTTTATAAGCCTACAACCTAGTGCAATCCTTCTTACCATGGCCTACTTGATGACAGAAAAAACAAAGATTCTCTGTCTGGGATCGCTTTTGCTCCTCTGGCTGGAGATAACCTCCAGTAATGCCCTCCTTAGTCTTCTCATCAAGCGTCTTTTTAGGCTTGGCCTCTGTGGTTTTCTTGGTGCCTGAGGTGCTCTGAGACTTTTTGTCCTTACTGTCTTTACTGTTCTGAGTACCCTTACCATGCTGGGATGAAGATTGTTGCTGCTATTGCTAGGGTTTGGGACTGAACAAGATTTGCTTAGGCTTACCTTCGTTCAGCATCATCTCTTTAGAATAGGTCAACATGGGTGACACATTCTGGGAGAGTTTGTAAACTCATCCTCCAAATTGGTCACGTACCAGGGTGGACGGAATCTTGCTTTGAAGTCCGACACAAAAGTCTCCCATATATAATAGGTCATGCCTGTGGTTAGGTCTGTATGGAGACCTGACCAATGTTGCCGACTTTGTCTTGTGGATCTGAAACTTAAGCTAAAGGAAAATATGCAACAAATTGGTGAATAAACTGTGTAACTGCAAAAAGATCACACTTACCATCTTACTGAAATTTGGCTAGCCCGTATGATAGTGGTTGATGGAGTGGATGAGGTACTAGGACCAGGTGCCATTTTGGGAAGAGTTGCCATAAGATTGGCCTGTACGGTTGCTAGCAATTGCTGATGCTTCAGTTACATGGCTTCCCAATCTAGCTTACGTTGGTATTCCAACGATGCCTAGCATCGATCTTCAGCCTCCTTGCGTTTGGCGTCTTCTATATGTCGTGCCTCATCAAGTTCCCTTCTTCTTTGTTGCTCCATGAGAAGAAGCATGTGCCGAAAAATTTGGCAACCCTGCTTTGTAAACTCCTGTTTAGGCTGTTCTTTTTTTTCTTCTGCTTCTTTTTCTGCTTGTAGCTATAGCCTGAGTAACGTGTTTTGCTCCATTAGCTCTTGAAGGAGTATATTTGTGCCAACTGCTGATCTGTGTTGCCTATGTTGGTCGACTGCTACTCTATGTTGCTTATGCTGGCCACAAAGTCTGCCGACTTGGAATAGGGGCTGGCCCATAAACCCATGCAATGATTGTCCCATGGGCTGGCCCATGGACCTAAGCTTACATATTCTTGTAAGCTTTATGTATGCACCTAATGAACTGACTAAACTTGCCATAATCCTAAGATGACCTAAATGCTTGTTCTCCAACTGGGTTAAGGGACTCAAGTGGGTTAAGGGATTGACCCTGACATCTAAGGTTGGGAAACTGACTTTGCCTGACTGGGGCTCACAATGGGGTCACCGCATACGGCAAATATTCCTAAAAAAGGTACAAATTTATGTGTCAAGTATAGCACTGTTGATGAACCAGTGTGTCACACCACACCTCAGTGAATGGTGCATGTGACAAGGGCACTACCACGCCACCCAATAAGTCCATCCAGGGCATATGGACAGAGGTAATACGCACCCTCTGTGGCAAGTGGGAGAAGCTACGAGGCGGCTCTCAGCATATGCGGAAGAGCCGAGAGATTTTTCTGCGGATTTGGAGCAGCGGTCCTTTCCTCAAGGTCAGAGATAGCAAGGTTACTTGGCATTACATGCTACCTGTTTGGCTGCCCCCCCTCCAATTGTATGAGAGAGCCTTCCTTCTAGAGCGGCCAGCCAACAAGGAAGAGCCCTTCTCTATCCCCAATTGTTTTTCTTGTCTCCCTTGATTGAGATTCGGTCATGTACTTAGCCCTTTTGGCTGTATTTTTGGTAACTAATGGAAGGATTTTAAAAAAGAGAGAAGGGGAGCAGATGTAGTAACACGGAGCAGTGTGCACGAAGGTGGGGGAGAGAGAGACGGGCTCAAGTGCAGGAAGAGGGGCTGTACAGATAGCGGGGAAGGGGGGGGAAGATTTCTAGTTGTAGGTTTTACCATGCGGTCCTCATTAAAGGTTAGAACGAAGAAACTCAAGTATTGTTAAGAAAAAGCCTATGTGAAGCAAGAGATCATATAAGGGGGAAAGAAGAGTCATGCTGATGCAAAAATGGTACGTGAAAAGGGCACAGGAGAGAGCTGACAAAGAGTACAAGGAACAAGGAAAGGACGGATATGATTAGATGAATACAAAATGGGGGCAAGAAACAAGGAGGAGAAACACATGCAGGGAGGAGGTGGGGCTCTGGCACAAAGAAGGGAGCAGACTGAGAAAGGCAGTGTAGGCTGAGACAGGCAGAGGAAGGCAACAGGAAGCACAAGCCTGCCCGGAAAACAAAGGTCCAGAGTGGAGGTGGGCACACACACTGGCCGGCAATGTGCAAGCAGAGAAAGAGGCGGCGAGCCTGCAGCCAGTAAAGGAGGGGCCTCAGCTATTGCCAACCATCACAAAAGTAACACATCCAAAGGTTCTCACACACACATGCACTCAGTTTTTTGAAAGCAATTCTTTAAATATTGCATACCTTCTCCCCAGGAGTAGGACCTTTTTTTCCATCAAAATCTCTTGCAGTGAGAGCCGCAAACCCAATGGAAGGCAAGCCTGAAAGACAGTATCCAAACATGTAATGTCAACTCAAATTGAAAAATGGGAGCAGAAAGTCTTGGACCAAAGGTACATCAGATCATACTTTTTCATAGAAAGCATACAAGAATTTAATGCGCATGGTCAGTTTACAAACCTGACTGAAACACAAGTAATTTTCCTCCATTAGACTTTATTGCAAGAGCAGCTCCCTGTACCAGCAAACAAAATAAGAACCCTTAGTAGGACCGCCAACCTATAAATTCACAATGACCATATTAGATAAGAAATAGAGCCGCATTTGATATCCAATAAACAAGTCTGTCTGCCTCTCATGATGTTGAAGATAATTACCTTGATAGCAGCACCACAAGCTGAGTCCGGAATCATAGTTCCCTGGAACATGCTCGGAATGTTTTCAAGAAGCTGTTCCAACTGCTCACGATACTGCCACCTCTTGATATCAGATTTGAATGACAAAATCCATCTCTTTCCAGATGTATCTGGTAGCAGGCTGCCCATGTGAAATAAAAAACTGGAGCATATTTAGAATCACATACCTCAATGACCGGTACAGTTAGCCCTGATTGAAGAGGAGTATAAACATCTTGAACATCAGGCACCACTAGCATAGATGGCTGTCAATAAACAGAAGGTACTTTGCTCAGCAGTTCATTGACTACCGGAAACAGTCTTGACAGTAATTTACATCGGTTTCACTTTGCTATGCTACTTTGCTTCTTGTGGTCATCCTCACCACATATATTTGCCAACATTTATAGTTCCACACTCAAAAACATGAAGTATCTCATGATCTGTGAGGGCTCAGAAACATGGAAAAAGATCCAAATGGAGAGACAACAAACACAGCTAAAGCAGATTGTCGCTGAAATCGTCACCTCTGAAGCAAAATCACATCCCATAATTCCATGTGATGCAATGTGACAGGCACCCCACCAGCAAGCACTGCCATGCCTATGTGGCATACCCAACCATGCCACGTAGCAGGGCCTACATCATGTCACGTGGCACAATTTTTTCTTGATACTTGCATTTGTTTGCCACATGGTGTTGTGTGGCAAGGTCCACCATGCTAAATGATACTTCGTGGTGCACAACCCTTTGAGAAGTGTTTTTTGTTATAATTTCTTGCTGTGGAACTAGCAGCAGCAAAGTGGAGCTAAAGGCAGTACATTCCAAAAAATAAGAGTATTACAACAGCCTATGAAAACGCGGAGACATTCTAACTAGACTTAACGTTAAACGTAGCAAAGAATGGGGCATGCCTGATACCATGACACTGCATATACCCAGAAGGTGAACAAGAACCGTTGGAAATAGGAAAATCATGAGGTCCCTGAATTTTTCAAAAAAGCACATACAGACAAGGCAGATGATAAATGGGCTACAAGCACCTGTTGAGCTTGACTGAGGTTGTAAAAGTGTAATGTATTGTCGAACGTCGCAATCCCAACTTTCACCTGTGGACCATCCTGAAACAAAAAGATTTTAATTATCACACAGATATCAATGAAGATCACATGGACAACCTCCCTAGCACTCCAGCAGCCTAAATAAATCAAGAGGTAAAAATGGAGCTAGTAAGGGAGGGCATTTCCATACAGGAAGGTCTCCAAGGGCCCTCTGCACTGCACTACAAGCGGCTGCTGTAGCTCCTGTTGCTACTGCATTCATGGATACATCTATGAGGAAAAAGAACACTGGAAACATCGGAGGCCGAACCTGTCAAAAAGGCAAAACATATTAATAGACTGGTTTCAAATCCCTCCCTCCTTCTGTAACTGGTTCCGGGTTTCTCAAAGGGGAAAACACAGGCACTTGACTAATACCCACATAACCATAAAAGCTTTAAAAATGTCAAAATCACACTGGGGCCCAAAATGCCCCCCCACCCCCTCCTCCTTTCACTTCCCCTTCTTGGAGCATTTTATTACCCAATGAGAAAATTTATCATGTACAAGCTATTAGGGCCTTTCTTCTCCCAGCTTGAGATGACCAGATTATCCACATACAAATCCACAAGCTTCAAAATACCATGATTTACCAGAAGATACAAAATCCCACATTGCTTGGTACTCCTACCTGTTGTGGGTACTGATTATCCCCACACACACACAGGCCTTCAAATGAATACTTGCAAGTACATATAAGAGTACAGCAAGTACAGATTATGCATATGCCATAATGCCAGTACCGCCATGTACAAAAGTATGGCCAAAATTCAACCCTAATAGCAAGTAGAATGACAGTGTCGGCACAACAAGTACAGGTATGGCTGGAGCTTCCCCATTTGCAGCCTCCCTCTCCAATGGGTCAACTGTCATGTCATGCCAGTAGGATTGGGAGCCTATCCTCTTATTCTAGGAAGGCCATGGTTGCGGAGAGTGGGTGCCATTCAGAATTGGGGAAAGGGGTTAATAATTGTACACACAAGTGATGGAAAAAGGATGAGCTTCTTCTTGTGGGCCGGAAGTGATAGGAGGCCAGCCGGGGCCAACGTGACCTGGAGAGTGATCATTCAGCCACGTGGCAAAGGGGGGCTTGGCCTCATCGATCCCGCTATACAAAGTCGTGCCCTGCTCGGCAAGTTGATTGTCAGAGGACTCCTACCCGATAGTGAGCCTTGGAAGGATTTCCTTGTGGCCCGGATTTCAGCCCGCACTCCAAGCCTTGGAGGCCAATGGCTGCAGAGTACTAGATGGATCTTCACAGAGATGCGAGCCCGTGGTTTTAGCCTTGCCTTTGAGGAAAGATTCACAGCCAATCTACTTTGTGCTTGGGATCATCTCACGCCAGTCCTCAAACAGATTGCTCCAATGGCCTTAGAGAAGCAACTTCGGCAACCTTTGGTCTGGAACCCCGTGATCCGTTTACCCAGTGGCCATATGCTAGGGGCCCGACTGCATATATCTTGTGGCGCCTTGAGCATGGGGACCAACCAAGTCTCTCGGACATTGGATTGCACATAGGCAGTTACCTCAAGAGGAGCAAGAGAGAGGCCTGACAGGGATCCGGGGTAGGGACAGGCTCAGCATCGACATCATAGTTGCCAGGCGTTTCATGAAACGTGTTTCATAAACGTTAAATGTTTCATTCATTTTCCAGAAGTTTCAAAAACGTTTCATACAAAAAGGGGGGATACAGGCCTCAAAAATTATATACAGGTTTATAATATGTTAAAAATACGTTGCCTTCCCTGCAAAACAATATTAAACATGCATCATTTACACATTAAAACATGTTTTACAAGCTAAAACTAAAGAATCTAGGTGACCCAATTACAGTGGGCACCCAACTGAGTCACTGACCAATTGGCATAAATAAACTAGCAACATCAAGAATCAAGATCTGGATTTCATCATCAATGGTGAGTCTGTATCTGGCCCTTCGTGGTTGTACTTAGCCTTTGCAGCTGCTTTTTCTTTAACTAATTGAAGGATCTTTTTTCCGGAAAAAAAAAAAAGAAGAGCAAGACATTATTCTTCAAGTTTGAGATCAGATGATTCAAGTTCAAGAATAGTATCAACGAACAGCTAATAGACATCGCCAATATGACAAATTTCAAGAAGGTGTTATGGTTCATTTCTTTGTTGCTCAAGACAATGAAATCAAATTTTCCAAAGTCACAACCACCTTACTATGGTCCTCTTCGAATTATTAAGAAGAATTCTCCCTTGAGTTATAAGTTGGATTTACCACCTTCATGAACAAAAATTCATCCAACTTTTCACTTATCGTGGATTAAAAAGTGTATTCAAGGAGATTCACCTTTACAAGATGTTACAACTTCTATTCCACAGATTGAAGATGAACACATGATTTTGATTCTAGAATAGATTCTTGATGTTCGACAAAAAGCAACTCGACAAAAGATTATTACAGAGTTCTTGGTACAATGGAAAGATTTAGATGACTCGGATTCAACTTGGCGAAGCAATGAAGACCTTCAACAATACCCAGAATCGTTGCAAGGGTTCTTTCACCAATAGCAATCACTTATACAACCCTAAATCTTATTTTAAGTGGGAGGAAGTGTCCCGATTTGTGACTAATCTCTTAATTACAACCTCATCCTGATTATTAGTGAAGAGACACTATTCAAAGGTTGTCCTATTTTGCAACGGTTATTATGAAGAGACATGTCTTATGACCCTTCACCATAACGACACCTATTCACTCAAAAGTCTTAACTCTTTGAACAAGAGCCACACCCCTGCATTCGGGATATGACTCTTCACTTGTACCTTCTCTTCGGGCCCTATATATGAATCGCCCATGTCCCAATGCACCGACACTCAGCTTTCTGCTCTATTGTCTTAACTTTCAGTATTAACTCTTTAATCATGTTTTATAAATATCATTAGACTAGCAGTCGATGTCAAGGACAGATCTTTGCCAGATGCACTAGACTCAATCTCTCTTATCTCCTCTTGCTTGCCCATCATGGGAGCGTTTAGGGTTTTCCTAGAACGCAAGTAAACCATCCACTATGTGTGTGGGATCACTACTTAGAGGTTGCCCTAGAGTGAAAGTACTCCATCCACACAAGAGAAAACAGAATTGCCTACCCTGCATGGGTGATCCAAGGTCAAAGCTTTGATACCAATGTTACAGATGGAAGCTAAATGGAACCTTTATACTTGAATAGCACAGAACACTTCACAAAAATATTTGGTTCTATTGCGAAGGACTTCCCAAGATACTGACCATAAATGACGTACGGTTGGGCTGAATGCTGGTCACTAAGGAGAACTCCTGCTGGACAGCAATCTGTTGTGCGTTTTGCTCACACAAATGGGTGACCTGTGTTTTCCTCTACGCTGATTTTGGGACTGTTCTTGACCTCTGGCAGCATGCATTAATGGCTGAATTCTACATCCAACAGGGTCTTCAACCTCAGATAGATATGAGATGATGAGATGAGGCTCTATGGGCTGATACGCATGCATATATAGGGGTGATGCTGCTGGCCAACTGCAGGAGAAGCAGGCCCACCCGTTTTGGACAAGTCGGGGGGCTGAAAATCACCTAAAAAGGTATGCCACGAGTGGGCACCTTCAAATCTTGTCCTTTTCCCATCCATGGCCCCCATTTGGAGTGGCCCAAAGGGCTGCCCAAAGCCACTTCCTCCATGTCCCCCAATAACCTGGTGTTGCTAGTATCTTTCCCAAGGGTTCACACACACCGAGGTAACATGCTTGACCTCACTGACTGACGGGCTCCCGACCAATGGCCTATTAACAAGTGCCTGGGACTGGTGCACTTTATATCATACATGAGGGTTACAAGTGTGCATCTGACAGGCATCACACTGCCTTGTGTGCGGGACGTGCACAACACTCACTAACCCTAGGCAGTACACCGGCAACTCGTCCCTGGACAAGGGCTCACAATGAATCCACCTGGTTTTCGGTCTCAGGGGCTTGCACTTGTCGGTGATGTATGTCCATGTGGCATCCAAGTGCTGTGATGCACGTGACATTGTGTGCCTGCATTACCTGTATTCCTTTGCTCTACCTGCAGCAGTGAGAGGTCATCTCCAATGATAACCTTTGTGCTCCTTAGAGCAGCCCTTTTTTGTAAGAAGGCCTAACGGGATTGAGCATCCTTAAAACTCCAGAAGAAGTGTCCTCTCTCTACTTATATCTTTACCAGCACCCAACTGTTATATTCGGCATAGCTGTACCCCATCTTCCCTAATAAAGGTCCCTGCGCAGCCCTGTAATGCACACCTTAAGTGCCCTACTCTCTCTTCATCGAGCGTAGCTGTCATGATTGCATTTGTGTTAATTGGGGTGTTTCTTTACAACCTCTACCCATTGGGAGGTTGCCTCAACATCTTTACGTAAGCCTGCATTCTCAACCCCTTTTCGAAATGTGGTTGCCTGTATGTTTGGCACTGGCCTCCTCATGCTGATTCACCTCCAATAATACGAAGGCTGCCTGTTGCGACAACTCCATGAACTGCCAAATTCTGACATGTTCATATTTCTCCAAAGAGATCATTAGGGCAAGCCAACATGCACAGACACGTTTCTGTGATGTATCATATGCATCAAAACGGCTATCAGGCTATGGTAGTAGAGAGGCACTCAAGACTGTAACAAACCAGAGCAAACCTACCAAGGACTCCATGCTACGTAGAATATCCTACCAATCGGTTTGCCACAAGTAAAGCTCTGGCAATGTTTTACAAAATTGCACATATAAGTCTGTAACACAATCACCTCGTTTACTAATATGGTTACGTCCAACAAATTAATAAACCCATATTAACACTTACCAAAAACTCCTTTGTAGCCACAAACTCAACTGTGCCTCTAGAAAGCTCTGGCCTGCTGTCAACATCACGCCTCCTGTTATCAGGTCCTAAGTTGCAGTGGTAGTCACGAGGCGTGTCATTCGTCTGACCTGTAGTTAAACACATTTGACAAACTCAGACATGCCAGCACCTTTCAATAAGCAGAAATCTTCATTATGGCTTCCAATTTAATAATCTACAAAAATGTTTATCTTATCTTCTCAAGCATTTCATCATGCATTTGATGCATATTTGAATGTTTTGTGATGGTATTCATACGCGCTCAGGGTACAATGACAGTCATCGAGCATGCCCTTGCCACCTACGGACCCTACAGTGTAACTTGACATGAATGTAAGTGGTCTTGTTATGTTGCAATCTCTTGATTTGCAGTGCATGCATGTGTGCAAGTGTGTAGGTCATTACATGGTCTTCCTAAGGCTGAAAAAATCCTAGAATACAAGTGAAAAACAAGAGCAATGGATTATCTTAGCGTGCACATCCTCTAATGCCAGCCATACTAGATCTTAATGACAAATGGTAACATTCAGCTTAATTCTAACATCCACATCACTGGGTGCTTCATGTTCTCTGCAATTTGCTACACGCCTGCAAGTTGTCATAATATAAAATGCGCATATTTAGAAACTAGACTGCCACAGTCAGCTATACTAAGGGTACAGTTTTTATCTGAAGGTAAACAGTCATAAGAAAAAAGCCAATAAACATACCACAAAAGTTGCACTTAAAGTGGTGCCCCTGGTCAATGAACTTCATGAAAGGATTAACATACGCTTTGCATCTCGTACACCGAACAGGCCCACTTTCTCCAAAGTCTACTACCTGCAAACTCAGCATTTTCATCAAAGGTAAGCATCCTATATCTTTTAAAAAGCTTAAGCCATACAGACCCTGCCGGACATTTTGTACCGAATCTCAACATCATGGATGAAGCATGAGCAAAATAATGGTCAAACACATGATTGTAAAGATTAAGAGAAGAACCCAAACTGTACCTGAATGGGCTCCTCCAAGGGATGAGGTAAGGCTAAAGGCTGCACCATGAGAGCCAACGGCATGCTAGAATTTGCCAATAAATCTCCTGAACAAGGAATCTAATCACCACAGTAGTTACTATATGTTCCACCAGTTCACTCACCAAAAATAGCATGTATGATGTGCATATCTATTTGAGATTTATACCTGATTAAGTGTGCATCTCATGTACCGTGGGCTGCAGTTTCCCATATCTCTCACAATAAAGTTACTTGTCGCAGACTTACCAGAAAGAAAAAGACATGTATAAGCATGGAACCTCTTCTTATTACTAAAGCTTGTAAGAAAAAAACAGCTTTTATGCTTCCATGTGCACACAGAAGAAGCATACCGGAGGCAGTGCAGCCTGACTATTTGCCCTAGTCTCAAAACTGGTCACGGTGGGGCTTGTTTGGGGACGAGGGATCTGAGTCGGATCAATACGTGATGAGCCTGCTGCTGATGTTGCTGAAGGTGAGCCTGACTGAGAGGTACCTTGTGCAAGATACTGACTCATAGGTGGAGGTGGCAAGGGTGCCACTGTTTGTGCTGGCATGCCAGGTATAGTTTGGGGCCTTTGAACCTGTAGACAAGGTAAAATTGATTGATCAAGCAGAGAGGAGACAAAGTCATTTGCATACACAAGAGAAGACATACATGCACGCATGCACAAACACATTACCATCGGACAAGCCCCCTACCTAAAGTCATGCCTAGGGCACAGCTTGTTTCATTAATTGTGGACTACTTGTGCTTATCCGCAAGTGAAACTACACCAGCTAGGTGTGAACATCCTTGGGCACCGTCTCATGAATAATACACGCGTCGCGCGTCAACACTTAAAATGTAATAGCCACAATGCACAAAACAACTGAAAGATACATCACTGCACAAGATAATTTGCAAGAGACAAACCCTGCACAGTACCACTGCATTGTGCCATCTCCTTGCAACTGCCACCCGAAAGTCCCCTGTAGCACCTGCAGCCAGCCACATACGACCATGGCACAGCCACACCTCCGCCACCATCCGGGTCTCCCTTGCGACTCCTGCACAGAAGATAGCAGTCCGTTTACCTTCTCCCCTTCCCTCGAAGACTCATGGCTTCCTAGCCATGCCCACAACCTGACTGCATCCACACTTTTGTTCACGTCAGAACAAGGCTCTAATACCAATATAAGGTCACCCTAGACCTAGCCCTAGAACAATCTCACTAGAAACCACGTAGGAGCGAGGCTTAAGGCTCACCTCCCAGCCATAGAAACCTCTACACTCTCCCCCGAGCTGGAGGCCATAGCTACATCCTTGGAGAAGCTCCCCCCAGTAAGACTTGGCACCCTAGAGGTGTCGTCACGGTGAACATCCCCGATGGGCCATGCTCAACAATGTCAGACCAGACGATCATAATAACTTATGAGCCTAGGTAGGCCACTAGGCTTTATAATTAGCCCCAGTGCTTCTATAAGCTTTTAACCCTATAATTACTTATTACTATGCCTCCACTTATAACCTCTTCCCACGTTAGGGATATCTCCCCACTAGACGCCCGTGTCTTGCCTCCAACCTGACCCCACACTAGTGTGCACTTGTCGTGGACATAACAGCCACCCCAACCCCTCCCGCGTCAGCCAACCATCACCAACTTCTTCCAGACCCAAGAGGATGAGGACACGCACATAGTGGATTTCATGGACCCACCTCCATCTTGCCCGAGAGGAGTTACATCGGACCGGTCCAATGTGCCCAACACCCCCAGCCCCCAAAACATAGGCCACGATCGCCTCCTGATCCAAGACATACTCCATCGCCATCGACTCTCAAGCTACCTATCCACGTAACGTGGCTGAGGGAGACCTCTCGGTCATACTCTTTCATGTGCACATATGCCCATGGACAAGTTCCTCAGCTAGTCCAGCAGGGGCAGCCAGAAAAAGACCAGAGTTTAGGAGCATATTACAGTTTTGGGCCAAGGTTGGACTTGGAGAAGGACTTGGATACTCTGTCGGCTGCATGACTTGGTGCTGTCGGCTGCATACAGATGTTGTTGGCTGTACCAGAGGGGCAAGGCGGCTGCAGGCGCTCCAGATTCAGGCATTATGACCAGTCAGACTGCTGGTCGGCCAGCACTCCAAGAAAATCCAATAGCCTATAAATAGGCGTGTGCCCATTGATGAACTCATTCAGTCCTTTAGGGATTGAGTCCCTTAGGGTCCAAGTAGGGACCAGAATTTTGGTGTTTATCACCCTTTTGTGAAGACAGCCTAGGGCTGTAGCAGAGTACTCTTTTTGTACTATATGAATATACTGAATTTCCAGCATATCTCTCTCTCTCTACTCTCTCTCCATATCTGCGTTTTTGCATCACCATCTCTCCAGGAGTGTTTAGGGCTGAAAGAAGACTCTCAGAGCTTCCGCATGTTACATTGTTATCAAAGCATCAGGCTCAGCAAAGCTAAACACTAATTCGGTCCCATATGATAGTGTACAGGTCCAAGGTACAGGAAAGTACACGGATAGGAGCACAGAATCGGGAAGAGCTCCCAGGAGGTTTGTTGGTGGTGTTCCACAGAGCCAGAGGGGATGGCAGTCGTGTGAGCCAGATAGGTTCTCGGGCAACGGTACAAGGGAGGATTACCCCCCAAGGGGTGATGTGAGAGTGCCAGACTCATTTCTCAGGAATGAAGACCAAGATAGTGTTCAGAGTCACGGCAGGAATGGATTATGGACTAGATGGAAACAGATGCATAGATCTTAGTCTGTGACAGAGTAGTTTGGAGACCGGGCTGGGCTTTCGGAGAAAAGGGTTGCCAGGGATGGATGGATGACAGAGGGACTTCGGGAAAAAGAATGGGATGATGACAGTCATCCAAGAGCAGGTTGGAATCCCATCATCAAGTTTAGCAATCAAGTTTAGCAGAGGGGGATGTCATGTGCACATATATATGCCCATGGACAAGTTCCTCAGCTAGTCCAGCAGGGGCAGCCAAAAAAAGATCAGAGTTTAGGAGCATATTACAGTTTTGGGCCAAGGTTGGACTTGGAGAAGGACGTGGATACTCTGTCGGCTACATGACTTGGTGCTGTCGGCTGCATAAAGATGATGTCGGCTGTACCAGAGGGGCAAGGCGGCTGCAAATGCTCCAAATTCACGCATTTATGACCACGCGGCTGGCCGACTGCTGGTCGGCCAGCACTCCAAGAAAATCCAATAGCCTATAAATAGGCGTGCATGCCCATTGATGAACTCATTTAGTCCTTTAGGGATTGAGTCCCTTAGGGTTCAAGTAGGGACCAGAATTTTGGTGTTTATCACCCTTTTATGAAGACAGCCTAGGGCTGTAGCAGAGTACCCTTTTTGTACTATATGAATATACTGAATTTCCAGCATCTCTCTCTCTCTCTCTACTCTCTCTCCATATCTACGTTTTTGCATCAGCATGTCTCCAGGAGTGTTTAGGGCTGAAAGAAGACTCTCAGAGCTTCCACATGTTACATACTCATCCATGCTTGATATTTTGGAGAGTGATATGCCATCTATTGGGGGCTGATGCTCCTCTCATGTTTCGTGTTTCATGCTCCTGGTATTCCATGATGAGATTTCCATGGACAGTTTTGTATCACTCCAGCAATAGAGTCTTGATTTGTTTCATTTTATTTTCCGTTCCATGATAAGATATGCCATGGACATTATTGTCACTTTGGTCTCATAGGCCCATTGGGTCTTTAGCACATGCATAATATATCTTTCTTTCTTTCTCTCCAACTATTGATGCTCCTCCACCTACCCTGTCAAAGAAGTTTCAGATCTCCTCTCTCTCTCTCTCTCTCTCTCCGTGTCAAATCCCCAAGGATCTCCTCGTAGAACGCTCCCGGTTTGAGACTCGAAACCTGCAAACAAACAAACAAACAACAAGGGGGTGCAGGCCTGACTCACCTCCCAACCATGATAGCCGTGGGCAAGCCCATAGACTTGGCTGTCCCCACCGAGTCACGAGCTGAGCTAACTAGGTTGCCGTACCGACCAGCCTCTACCACGTGACGTCCCATACTGCCACGAAGCTACCCTCGCGGGCCTCGAGACTGCTGCCGGCCTCGGCTGCATAAAGCAGCGGCCTCAGTGCATAAAGCAGGTGCACGTCTGCACTAGATCCAAGCTCCAAGACCATAGAGCTCTCACAAACTCGCGAGACTCTCTATATGACTAATGACTAACCTTGCCCACCCTTTTATAGGCTCTTGGCCGGTCATCGGGCGTCCACACTTGGGCGCTCGCCCGTTAGTCTATCCCTGACTCAGCTCGCCAATCAGCCTGCCTAGCTCCAAGCTTCCCCAAACCTCGAAGCTAGTCTTGCGTGCGTGTAGCACCGTAGATGTCATGGCTCTGTGAAAATGGAACAGCACAAGTGTGGGCATGGTGGTTGCAGAGTCAGAATATTGAATGATTCACATGGGGGGTGCCCGGACAGAGTTAATGATGTGTGGACATCCCTAGGTGTGAAGGGGGGAACTTGAACATTAGAATTTTAATGTTTTATTAAAGTTGCCCCTAGGCCTTAGTGGCCCCTAGGGAACTTTAATAACAATTAAAGTGGGGGGGCCCTAGGATTATTATGGAGAGGGGGCAACTCCACTTTTGGAGTGTGTGCTTCTCTCTCCTCTCTCTCTCTCTAGCTTTTGGAAAACGTGGAGCAAAAGGAGTTGCGGGGAAGCGTGGAAAAGCAGAGGGGAGTAGGTCGACTGCTGAATTCTGTGCTGCTGCTGTTTTCCTCTGCAAATTCAGTCGTACACTCCACGTGTGCAGTCCGTACAGCACTGTACGACTGCAAGTACAGTGCGGCTGCTGTATTCTGCAGCAGTTTCTTCAGTGGGTGCAGGCGGCGCAGACAACCAGAGGAGGTACAGAGGCTGTGGGCTCTGACAGAGGTCGTACAGCAGGTACAGTCACCTGTACAACTGCTGAGAAAGGTGGCCGTATAGTCAAGTACAGGTGGTGTCTGCTGTACAACAGCAAGTACAGGTGCTGGGCATCATCTGTTGCAGGCGGCGCAGGCGACCAGCATCCAGACAACAGGCGGGCTACTACTGGTTACTGTAGGTACAGCCCGTACAGTCTTGTACGGACAGGTACCAACAAGTACATACTGGTACAGTGCTGTTCTTCAAGACTGTACAAACAGGTACAGCACTGAGGTGGATACAAGGAGGAGGGTGCAGACAAGTACATACACACGTGTGAAGCAGGGTTGTGGAATCAAGTGCCTGCAAGTACAGATTGGTACCGTTACTTCCTCCAATGCAGATACACGGGCTGATTTTGGTAAGCTCTGCATCTGTTCATCTATAGCTCTTTCTACTGCTTTATGTCTGTTGCAGATTTGAGCTATCTGGCCCCTTGTGAGAGGAGAGGTATGGCAGATTGACAAGGGTGGAGACAGAGGTTGAACAGTACATGTATGTATGAGCTGAGATGTTGAATCATGTGTCTGTATTAGACATGTTTGCTGAATTTTCAGCAATGGCTTTCTTCGAGGCAACCACGAGCTCACCCCCTTCAGAAAGTTGATGATTGGTCCCGGCAACGGAACGTTGAAACCGGCCTCTGACAGAAACCAGAGTGCGGTAGACTAGCAGTCACCCGTCCACTTGTAGTCTAGATATGAAAACAGAAAAGATTGGGGCTAGAGTGCCCAAATCTAAAAACAAAGCGACACCTGTTGGCCCCAAAGCTTGGCGCCCCTTGCGGTATTTCTTTATTCAATTCCAAAAGTATGAAAGGATGAGTACAACCAAAATCAGCCAAGAGATTACACCTGTATGTCCAATCTGACGGCCCACAATACCTCTTAGCACAGAGGATTCACGCACACAGATGTGTGTCTCAAAGCAACACACTGTGCCTCCCTCTCATCAGCCAAGACCACTAAGCAGGGCAGCCATGAGCATACATCTGGCATAACTCAAGATGAGTACTTCTATCATGAAGAGGAAGAGCAAGAGACTTCTCCTGACAAAGATGTATCTGAGGATATTCAAGCAGGAGAACAGGCTGCAGATGCTGAGCCTTATGAGGATGTAACACAGCCAGAGGATGTACATGGTAAAGAGGATGATGATGCTCGGTTCAAAGATCGCTTGGCTAGTGTTATGGATGTATTTATGCAGCTCACACATAGTGAGAGATTTGCTGAATTTATGAGATACCGCACAGAGCCCGAGAAAAAGAAGAAGGTTCATTCTAAGAATCTTCCACAGGGTCATAGTGGTGCCATCCCACAGGAACCATCTTTTGGCCAGTTTCCGAACATGCAGCATGCTTATGGTGCAAACTCTCAGAGTTCCTTCTATGGACAGCCACCGAGGGTCTTCAGAGACAAAGTATAACAAGTTGCCAATGCCCAAGAGGACTTCTGAGGAAAGACGGGCTTTGAGAGATGCTCATAAGTGTTTTTACTATACTGAAGAGGGGCATATGTCATTCAATTGTCCCAAAAGAAAGTCCCAAAAGGACTCTGACAATAAAGGAGAGCCCAAGTCAAAGAAACCAAAACCTTCTGCAGGCTTAGTTCCTGATCTTGTGGGGGAACAGCCAGGTGGTGAAGCAACAGAGTCGTGCAGGGCATGGGGCAAAGTGAGAGATCAGAATGCCTTGATCTTCTTTGACACAGGTGCTAGAGCCAACTTCATTTCACCAGATTTGGCTGGCCGATTGGGGATTCGCGCAGAGGAGATGGGGCCGTTACATGAGGCAAATATGGCTTGTCCAGGGTATGCAGAACCCGTTACTCCTATCATTGGGAAGCTTCGGCTTCATTTGCGGGGTTATGTGGACAGCGAAGAGTTCTTTATCATGCCACTTGATGGCTGTGATGTTTTGTTGGGGATGCCATGGTGCCACAGGGTACATGCGGTGGTGGATACTTACAATAGGAAAATCACTCTCATAGAGGGAAAGAACATGTATTGGATGTAAAACTCAAAGGGGAATCTGTTCCTATTGTATCCGCTTCAGCGATTTCATCAGTAATAAAAAAGCATCTTTCCGCGTACTTGATTTATGTAAAGGATGCACAAGATGATGAGTCTAAGTCTAATTTGTCAATGTTAGATAAGGATAGGACTAATTTCTTATGTGGGTTTCAAGATTGTTTTTCCGAGTCATTGCCAGGAGAACTTCCTCCTGAGAGGCCAGAAGATCATGCCATTGATCTGATTCCTTGTAGTACTCCACCGAATAGACCGCCGTACCGTGTTAGTGCAGCCCAGCAGGAAGAGATTATGAGTCAGGTGCAGGAGCTTTTAAATAAAGGGTTGATTCAGCCTAGCTCATCACCCTTTTGCTCACTTGTGCTCTTAGTGCAGAAGAAGGATGGTTCTTGGCGCATGTGTATTGATTACAGGGCTGAACAAGAATACCATCAAGAATCGATTCCCCATAGCGAGGATCGATGACATCTTCGAACGCTTACAGGGCTCCACAGTTTTTAGTCGTATTGACTTGAAAAGCGGGTATCATCAGATACGCATTAGACCCGAGGATGTACATAAGACAGCATTCCGAACCACGTTTGGGTTGTATGAGTTCTTGGTTATGCCCTTTGGTTTGACAAATGTGCCTGCCACATTTAACAGAATGATGGACAGGATTTTCAGGCCTCATAGAGAGTTTGTGGGCACATTCTTTGATGATATGATTGTGCATTCACAAACTCAGGAAGAGCATAGAAGGCATTTGGCCATTGTGTTTGAAAAACTCAGAAACCATAGGCTGGTTGTTAATGGCAAGAAGAGTGAGTTTTTCTTGCAAGAGATACATTTCTTGGGGCATATTGTGTCTGCGCATGGAGTCTGTATGGATCCAGCAAAGGTGGAAGCAATACTTAATTGGCCAGCTTTGAGGACCGTGCATGATGTACGCAATTTTCTAGGATTGTGTTCCTATTACAGGCGGTACATACGGCACTTTGCTGAAATTGCTTCGCCTCTTCATGCCTTGACAAAGAAGGCAACTCCGTTTAGATGGGCTGATCGGGAAATTACAGCATTCAAAAAGCTCAAAGAAAAGCTTACTTCGGACCCAGTATTGGTGTTACCGGACCTCCGAAAGGCTTTTGTTGTCCAGTGTGATGCATGTGGAAGTAGCATTGGTGCAGTTCTCATGCAAGAGGGACATGTCATAGCCTATGAGAGTCGAATATTGCAAGATGCTGAGAAGCATTTACAGGTTTATGAGAAAGAGATGTTGGCTGTAATTCACGCTCTTTCTACATGGAAACACTACTTGCTTGGGGCTGATTTCACTGTGCAAACAGATCATCAGACCTTGCGTTATTTCCTCACGCAAACTAAGCTTTCAGAGAAGCATATGCGTTGGGCAAACTTTTTGTCAATGTTTCACTTCCAGATTGTGCATGTGGAAGGCAAAAAGAATGTAGTGGCAGATGCTTTGTCACGCAAGCCATAGGTCTCTGTAGTTTCACTTGCTTATCATCATGAGCTTGATGAAATGAAAGAGCAGTATGCCCATGATGAGAACTTTGAAAGGTTGTATGATCAGATGTCTGAGGGTCAGCGGCATGAGCACTACTCTCTCAGAGATGGGTTTTTATTGATGCATGGCAGACTGTGTTACCAGGCCATTGCGACTCAAGGTTATGATTGAAAGTCATGCTCCACCGTATGCTGGTCATAGGGGTATTGACGCCACAATTAAAGCAGTGGAGACTTTCTTTTATTGGCCAACCTTAAGAAGAGATGTTGATGCCTTTGTGAGGCAATGCATCGTATGTCAGAAGGTAAAGTTTGACCGTCAGAAGACACCAGGGTTATTACAGCCTTTACCTATTCCAGATAGACCTTGGGAGAGCATTGCCATGGATTTTATATTTGACCTTCCACGGACACAAACGGGAAATGATGGCATCTGGACTATCATATGCAGGTTCAGTAAGCAGGCTCATTTCATTCCCGTGCGTAAGACGATCAAAGTGGATCATATGGTGAAGTTGTTCATGGTGAACATCTTCAAGTATCATGGCTTGCCTACGTCTATCATTAGTGACCGTGATCCATGGATGACGAGTTTGTTCTGGAGAGGGTTGTTTGACAACATGGGTACAACTCTCAAGTTTTCATCGTCATTTCATCCACAGACAGATGGTCAGTCAGAAGAGGCTAACTCTACAGTGTTGGATCTTCTCAAGTGTTATGTGTCAGAGCACAAGCAACAATGGGAAAAGTATCTTCCTTTGGTGGAGTTTGCATATAACAACACTGTACATACCTCAACACGCAAGGCGCCTTTTGAGATTGTGGAAGGAGGGAAGAAGGTACCACCCATTTTGCATACAAAGGATAAGATCTTTGAGGCTGATCAGTATGTGGAGAGTCTGGATGAAGCTTATCGCAGAGTTAAGTTGGCCCTCCAGAAAACTCAGCAGAAGCAAAAGAAAGCCGCACACCGTCACAGACGTGATTTACAGTTTGCATTGGGTGATTGGGTTCTTTTGCGCTTTGAAAAGGCTAGACTCAAGAAGATGAAGGGTAAAGAGCGCTTATTCCCTAAATTGAGCATGCGATATTATGGGCCTTTTCAAGTTTTGGAAAAGATTGGTGAGGTAACCTATCGTTTGAAGTTACCAGATCACTGGAGGATTCGCAATGCTTTTCACGTGAGTCTTCTTAGACCTTTCCGTGGGGATGTGCCTAAGGATGTATCAGATAAGGCTCAGCCGGAAGTTGAGGAACTTGATGAGGTTCTGATTCCAGAGCAGAAACTTGCACATAAAGAAAGGAAGGTACGAGGTAAAGTTTCCCGTCGCTATCTTGTGAAGTTCAAGAACTATTCACCGATGGATGCGAAGTGGATGGAGGAAGGTGACTTAACAGATTCACCTCAGGTTTTGCAGCTTTATCTCGATGCCTTTGAGTTAGAGCCGGCTCTTTTTGTGGCTCGTTCAGGTTCAGCAAAGCATGGGTCTAGAGCATTACCTCATGCTCAAGAGGGGGGTAGCACCTCCACTCCCTTGATACAGACAGGCGCAGATGACATCTAGAGGTCGCTTGGTGCAATTTTTATCTCACCCGAAGGTACTGATGGCTGACAGTACATCTGTTTATGGGACTTCTATGATATATGCGTACTAGTCACATGGAATTTTGTGGATATGTATGGTTCACAGTGGTATACAACTTGGACTATTACTACGCCATTGTTTTGCAGTGAATGATGTTACATGTACATGGCTTAGAGAGATTGGGACGCTGATCTTGCCATATTGTATATTTCACTTTGGATATTTTGTTGTATCACCAGAATGCAATCAAGGACGCTTGCCATTTTTCAAGAGGGGGGTATGTCATGGCCCTGTGAAAATGGAACAGCACAAGTGTGGGCATGGTGGTTGCAAAGTCAGAATATTGAATGATTCACATGGGGGGTGCCCGTACAGAGTTAATGATGTGTGGACATCCCTAGGTGTGAAGGGGGGAACTAGAACATTAGAATTTTAATGTTTTATTAAAGTTGCCCCTAGGCCTTAGTGGCCCCTAGGGAACTTTAATAACAATTAAAGTGGGGGGCCCTAGGATTATTATGGAGAGGGGGCAACTCCACTTTTGGAGTGTGTGCTTCTCTCTCCTCTCTCTCTCTCTAGCTTTTGGAAAACGTGGAGCAAAAGGAGTTGTGGGGAAGCGTGGAAAAGCAGAGGGGAGTAAGTCGACTGCTGAATTCTGTGCTGCTGCTGTTTTCCTCTACAGATTCAGTCGTACACTCCACGTGTGCAGTCCGTACAGCACTGTACGACTGCAAGTACAGTGCGGCTGCTGTATTCTGCAGCAGTTTCTTCAGTGGGTGCAGGCGGCGCAGACAGCCAGAGGAGGTACAGAGGCTGTGGGCTCTGACAGAGGTCGTACAGCAGGTACAGTCACCTGTACAACTGCTGACAGGTGGCCGTACAGTCAAGTACAGGTGGTGTCTGCTGTACAACAGCAAGTACAGGTGCTGGGCATCATCTGTTGCAGGCGGCGCAGGCGACCAGCATCCAGACAGCAGGCGGGCTACTACTGGTTACTGCAGGTACAGCCCGTACAGTCTTGTACGGACAGGTACCAACAAGTACATACTGGTACAGTGCTGTTTTTCAAGATTGTACAAACAGGTACAGCACTGAGGTGGATGCAAGGAGGAGGGTACAGACAAGTACATACACACGTGTGAAGCAGGGTTGTGGAATCAAGTGCCTGCAAGTACAGATTGGTACCGTTACTTCCTCCAGTGCAGATACACGGGCTGATTTTGGTAAGCTTTGCATTTGTTCAGCTATCTCTCTTTCTACTGCTTTATGTCTGTTGCAGATTTGAGCTATCTGGCCCCTTGTGAGAGGAGAGGTATGGCAGATTGACAAGGGTGGAGACAGAGGTTGAACAGTTCATGTATGTATGAGCTGAGATGTTGAATCATGTGCTTGAGTTATGCCAGATGTATGCTCATGGCTGCCCTGCTTAGTGGTCTTGGCTGATCAGAGGGAGGCACAGTGTGTTGCTTTGAGACACAGATCTGTGTGCGTGAATCCTCTGTGCTAAGAGGTATTGTGGGCCGTCAGATTGGACATACAGGTGTAATCTCTTGGCTGATTTTGGTTGTACTCAGCCTTTCATACTTTTGGAATTGAATAAAGAAATACCGCAAGGGGCGCCAAGCTTTGGGGCCAACAGGTGTCGCTTTGTTTTCAGATTTGGGCACTCTACCAGGGCTTGCAGCCTCCACATGGGTACAGCTGGAGAGACCACAGATCTTGATGCTCTCAAGGATGATACGCAGCAAACCATCTCTCCCGCACGACATTGTTCGAGCTGAGTTTGCTGCACCACCTATGGCAGTGAAGGCATTGTTCCAGACGATCTCCTTTATATACAGGATGAGGGAGATGCCCACGGAGAGATTATCCCGCCAAGCTTTTGAGGCATCCAGACAGCTAGCCGAGGCTGGACACAGTGGATCTTGGTAAGCACAGATGCTACAGTGGTTCTCACATCATGGGATAGACATTGAGCGGTTGCCACCTTTTCAGTATGCTCAGTCTGCTCCACGGGGTTACCTCTCTCTCAATGAGAGGAACAGAGTGACGAGACAGGACATATGGCAGCACTACATACAGGAGACATGGACAGCACCAGAGAGCCCACTACCACCGAAGATGCGGTATTACAGAGACCACTTTATGAGCATCTCAGGGGATGGGCTTATACATCGACCGCGGTACATGGATGTATACATGCCCCAGGGTTGCATCCGTACGTACGTACGGATCGATCCGTACCGTACGGAACGTACTGTACGGATCCGTACGCGTACGGATCCATCCGTACGTTTATTTTTTTTAAAAAGCCCCTTTTTGACCTTCACCGTGCGATTTTGGCCTTGTTTTGGAATTTCGCCTGTTTCGCCTACAGCGCTCTATTTCGCTCCGTCTCTGCACACTGTGCACATTGCAACCAGGTAATTCACACGCTCTCTCGCTCATGGCCTTGGTCCCTCATGATGCATCTCTGTCTCGTACTGTACTCTCTCTCTCTCTCTCTCTCTCTCTCTCTCTCTCTCTCTCTCTCTCTCTCTCTCTGCCAATGTACTACATGATTAATCTCGTCTCTCTCTCACTCCCTCCCGAGTCCGGGGTCCCTCTCTCTCTCTCTCTCTCTTTCCTCCTTTGGAGTATGCTCTACGCTCTCCCTCTCTCTCTGTCTCTCTTTCTTCCTTTGGAGTATGTACTCTGCTCTAAGCTCTCTCTCTCTCTTTGTTTGTGTCACAGAGCTTCCAGGATCCAATATGCCGAAGCCATGCAACCCCTACTGGCAGGAGCACACGAATGTCATCCGTGTTATTAATATGCCGACCCAAGCTGGTTCTGGCACGCGTAGATGGCAGTGCAAGTATTGCAACTTCGAGCTCACGAGCACAATTTCTCGTGTCGTGATACACTTGACAGGTATTGGCACCACCGGCAATTGTGGTGGGTGCAAGCAGGTGCCGCAGGATATCAGAGACAAGCTCATTGCTGAGAATTCATCAACAGCAAAGGGTTCAAAGAAGGTAAGGGGCAGCCAGCACACTCAAGATGCACTTCATGATGCGCTTGTGGGGGAGATGGGTGATTCTTCCACACAGGATAGCCAGTCTACAAGGGGCAGAAAGAGGGCCCGTGTCATGCAGGAGGGTGATGAGGACGATGATGCACATGTGCTGAGACAGAGTACTTTGCCTTCACGTGTGTCATCTCTTTCGTGGGTGAAAGAGAGACAAAAAGTGGCTGAGATGGAGATTGCAAGCACTCTTGTGGAGTGCAACATCTCCTTCAATGTACTGAGGACTGATCAATGGAAGAGAATGGTGAGGGCCATAGCAGAGGTTGGCCACACAGACTCGTGGTCCGGGGTGGAGTATAACAAAATGCGTACCACGATGCTTGAAGAGCAGAAAGCCTTGATAGACAAGGCATTGGTACCTGTCAAGGCAGAATGGCAGTCTTTTGGGTGCACCATCATATCTGATGGCTGGAGTGATATGCGTAGACGACACATTATCAATATTTTGGTGTCCTCATGTCTTGGCACATACTTCTTGCGGGCTGTGGATGCAGGAAAGGCAGGAGAATCCATCAGTGCTGAGTTTATTTATCACCACATTAGACAGGCAATTTTCGATGTTGGGCCAGAGAATGTGGTCCAAGTGGTGACAGACAATGCTTCAAATTGCAAGCGTATGGGTGAATTGGTCGAGGCAGAGTTTCCTCGCATTGCTTGGACTCCTTGTGCTGCACATTGCTTGGACCTGCTGATGGAGGATATTGGAAAGTTGCCATGGGTGCAACCTAATGTTGCAGATGCCATGAAGATTACTACATTTTTCCGAAAAAAACATCAGGCTTTGGCCATCTTCAGGAGCCATAGTGCACTTGATATGGTGCGACCCTCGAAGACCAGGTTTTCTTATATGTTCTTGGTCTTGCAGAGGCTTTTTAGATTGCGGGACCCACTACTACAGACTGTGGTGGACCCGAAATGGAGGTTTATGCACCATGCACAGACAGAGGCCACTAGATACATTCAGCGGAAAGTGCTTGACGAGGCCTTTTGGACAGAGGTACAGAGCTTGACGGTGGCATTGCAGCCTATCCATGTCCTCCTCCGAATCACAGATATGGAGGGCTCTACTCTTGGACTGGTCTATCATCTCTTCATGGAGATGAAGCGCCATATTGCCACCTGTACGACATTGACGGAGTCTCAGTGAGTGTACACTTGGATATTGTTCTTGGTTGATTATATTAATATTAAATAATATGCACATTGCAACAATGAACAATATGTTTAAAGTTATATTATATAATGACTGTTGGAATGTTGGCTTGTCAATTTGTAGCCGTGGTGACATCCTGGCTATTGTAGAGCGGCGATGGACATTTATGAGCCGTCCCATTCATGGGATGGCTGCATTGCTTCATCCCTTCTACAAGAAGCCAGAGCTGTTTAGTGAGAGCACTCTGCTCACGCAGAAAGACCAGTACATCAACATAATGTACGACGAGGATGAGCAACTTGAGGTTGATGCAGAGATGGTGAGTTTTATGAACAATCTAGGACCATCCTTTGCTAGAGCGGTGGTTTTGAGAGAGGAGGCGACGAAATTTACTCTCACGTGGTGGCAGAGCTATGGAAGACAAGGTCTTCCAAAGCTGACTCATCTTGCTCTCCGAATCCTCTCGCAGGTACTCTTGACTCTTTCACAATTGCATCCATCTTTAAAGTTTGATTCATTAAGGGTTTTGACTCCGAAATCGTATCGTGATTCGTGATCGTAGGATTGTTCTGCTGGTGCTTGTGAGCGCAATTGGAGTGCCTACTCCTTGGTTCACACGAAGATCCGCAATCGACTTAGTACCGCTCAGCTGGAGCGATTAGTGTATTGCCGAGCTAACATGAAGCTCGTGCGAGATTATCATGCTTTGGGGGCACCCAAGCAGGTATATTTAAGTTTTAATTGTCGTACGTCTTTTGACACATTTCAATATAAGTCATTTCTTGTGGTTCTGACTTGTCGGATTTTGCTTTTCCACAGGCAGATCCGACCCATGTGAAGATGGTGCCAACCTCTATTGAGGGCGATGTGGAGCAGCGTGTCAGAGACGAGCAGGCAGATATTATACGACTCCTTCATAGAGAGTTGGAGAGCATCGATCGTCGTGTCACAAGGTCACGCGCACGGGCTTTGGCGAACCTTTGCGTGAGGAGGCTGCAGATTCAAAGAGCACTAGACGGAGGAGCATTCGTCGGGGGAAGCTGCCTGTTCGTACGCAGCGGACTCGGGCGAATGAGGCTGTCACTCTCATTCATACTCAGAGTGAGCCAGGAGATGATGATGTAGCACATGGATCTCATGATACATCTTTCACATCATCACATGTGCCCGTGATGGCAGAGCCTGAGTATGACGACGAGGGCAATGTCTTGACAGATGGGGACTTGCTCTCTTCTGGTGCATCGTCATCATCATCATCTGATGAGGAGTTTTGACTCTTAGATCATGTTTCATTGTGGAGTCTAGACTCTGGACTAGCCCTTATGGGCCTTTTGAGGACATTTCTATGATGTAGTGTTGCAGCTTGCTATGTAGTATGTGCATTGTATTCAGTTTGTTTTGAATCTTGATGCATTTGCAGCCTTTTGACATGGATGAGAGTCGAGACTTTTGTTGTGTGAACACTAATTCATCAGTTTATATAGAGCTAACTTCTAAGAGTGGTGAGTGGTGATTGAAGATTGATCTCTGTCATCTGATTAAAAAATGGTTTTGGTATCTGATGTTTGATTTCTGAAGTAACAAGTTTTACAACATGCGGCAAGGGTTTTGTGATTACTAATCAAATGCGTATTAGCAAAGACCTTATTAGATTGTCTTGTAGGTCTCTCTCACAATTTAAAATGTCTTTGGATCTTTTTATGTTTATTTTGATATGAAATGCCATATAGATTGATATTTTTTACAATGGTACGTATTTTTACGTACACAAAAAATTTATCTGTACGGAACAACGTACAAATACGTACCGTACATTACGTACAGTACGTACACATCAACCTTGACATGCCCCACAGCTCTCGCGTTGCTATTGGACAGCTACGAGTCTCGTCACATCAACTAGAGATAGAGGCTGGGAGAGCGGCACGGGTTCCCTGAGCTGAGCGGATATGCAGATTCTGCCGCGAGGAGGTGGAGACTGAGGATCACTTTGTATGTAGATGTAGAGCCCACCAGGGGGTCAGAGATAGATATGCAGGATTGTTTGAGGAGCACTCTTCACTACATCAGTTGATGGAGGCCTCGGACCAGCGACAGCTTGGCAGACTACTACTAGAGCTTCATAGTTCTCGAGAGAGACTCCTCTAGAAACCCACTCCCACTAGGGGTGGGAGACAGTCCCAGCTCACAGATTTCTTCCAGAGAGCTATGCCAGTGCCAGCTGATGTACCACGTGGGGTGACCGCAAAGATATCAGATGAATTTAGAGCCAAGAGGAGACCTAGACAGACTAGACATAGAGCACCCCGACTCCGTCACCGAGAGATAGCAGCTATCCGAATGAGACACCAGATGGAGACACAAGAGAGGCTAGCTCGCTTTCATTTAGACTCAGGGTACATGTTCACGCCATTCACAGCCTCAGCATCGACGATGTATGATATCTTATATCCCTCTTATGGCACTGGATGGAGTTAGCCATAGATCTGCATAGCATGCTTGTACTACCCCTTCAGCATATAGAGATGCATCTTGCCTTAGCACTCCATCCACATCCCCACCCCCCCTTATATTGTTTGTATATGGGCTCCACCGATCCATGATGATTCACAGTTGTATCCAGACACATGCACACTTTTTCTTTTCTTTCTTTTCTTCCGATGACAGGAAGAACACGGTTGTATTATTTTTTGTCTCATAGGCGGACTTTGGCCTCTCGTAGACGTTAATATATCTTTCTTTCTTTCTTTCTTTCTTTCTCTCTCTGTTTCTGTTTACCTTCCAGTTCCAGTTTCATTTTCTCGGTGCCAGTAGTATCATCTTTATTTTTCATTTTTTGGTTTTTTATCCAGACATTGTATCAGATCCACCATGATGTAACTTTTTGGTCTCATAGGTCATTATGGCCTTATGAAGACGTTAATATAACATTTCATTTCATTTCTCTCTCGCATGGCGTGAAGCTGCGCAGACCCCCCCTCCTCTGTTCGCACTGCGCGCTGGTGGCCCTGGTTGCTGCTTTCTGCTGCGCTACGCCTTTGTTGCCCCGCTTCCGCCTCCCAGTTTCCAGCGCGCAGACGCCCTTTGCCGCGCTGCGCCCCTACTTCCCCTCCACCTCCCTTGCTCTGTGCTCGTCAGGCTGCGCCTGTTCGTATACTATGTGTTCGCCATCCCTTTTCCCACCCTCCCAGTTTCCAGCGCACAGACGCCCTTTGCCACGCTGCGCCCCTGCCTCCCCTCCGCCTCCCTTGCTCTGCACGCTGCTCTGTGCTCGTCAGGCTGCGCCTGTTCGCCTTCGCTTTTCTCACCCGCCCTTGCTCACGCCCCCAAGGCAGCAACTAGGGGGAAATAGCACAATGAACCTACAGGAGCTAGAGGCATACATCAAGACAGTGGAGGACAATACCAATAAATTACTGGGCGAACAAAAGAAGGTGCTGGACAGGGTTCTGAACCAACATGAAAAACAGTTGGAAGGCCTCCGCAAGGAGATACAGGGAAAGAACAACAAGATTGAAGAACTGACAGCCCAAGTGAACCACCAGGAAGAGGTTATTCAGATGTTGAAAGAGACCCAGCTGCAACAAACAGGAATGCCGGACGTTGCCTGTCACGACCCTGTGTTTTTCTCTGGACAGTATGCAGGTGTACACGGGGACATGGTGGACAGTGTGAATGGCATCAAGTTGGAGTCAAAAAGTAAACCCATGTGTGGACAACCCCAAGTGTGAAGGGGGCAAAGAGATTTTGATTTAAAAAAGGTTTTATAACCTTTGTTGGTCAAAAATTAATGTTGTAAAGGTTTTAAAACCTTGGGAGGCCCCTAAGTAAAATATAGAGACTACTCCACTTTTGGAGGCCCACGACTCTCTTCTTTCTCTCTCTCTTGCTTTTGGGGAGGAGGCGTGCAAGCTAGCTGTGTAGAGGAGAAGTCGACTGCATATGTTGGCTGCTGGTTGTTGGCTGCGCACAGAAGAGCCCGTGCAGATATGTACGACAGCAGGTACAGTGTACGACTGCTGCAGGTACAGGCAACCTTGCTACACGAGACGTCCTCCGTTGACTCTCCGTCAGCTGTTGTAACTTTATCACTTAGGTCTCCACGACCTCATTCACAAGATCGTCAAAATGCTTTTCCAACATTCTTGGCATAAAACAGTCATTTAAAAACAGGTCATAATTACAATTTCTAACAAACTCTCATCTTTCCACATTGTTCCACATCATTTCTCGTTATTCCACATTCTTCTAAATCAATTTACATTGGTTATTCCACATCCAATCATATGTATTCCTATTGTCTTTATCCATCCTCATCCAATCACATCATATTACATCTCATCACATCTATCCTCATCACATCACATCATATTACATCTCATCACATCTATCCTCACCATAACCTTGGTTTTCCCAAGGTTCACAGTAAGACCCCTCTGTGTGCAGAAATCATGGAGTGCATGTAGATGCTGCTGTAGGCCTCTTGGAGACTCAGACACTAATACAATATCATCAGCATAAAGCATAATATGTACTGAGGTACCTGCTAGATCAACTACATCTCCGCCTCCCCGTGTAATGAAGTCAATCACCTCATCAATGTATAACCCAAATAGCGTGGGGGAAAGTGGGCATCCTTGCTTCACACCAATGGTGCTAGCAATAGTCTCGGACATACCTCCTGGGCATCTGACTCGCCCAAAAACCTGCTCATATAATGCATAGATGCCCCATGTCATATCTGCTAGTATGCCAAGAGACTGCAGGCGCTGAAAGAGCCTCTCTCGTGGTACTGTGTCAAATGCCTTGCGGAAATCCACAAAGCAACAATAGAGCTTTCTCTTCCTCACTCTGGCCTGATCAATCATACATCTCAAAGTGAATACATGGTCAATGGTAGAGAAAGCTCTCCTGAAGCCTGCTTGCCCTGATGAGCGTAAACCTGCTCGCTCAGCATATAAGCTAAGCTCTTGCTCCAACACTGCACCATAGAGTTTGGCCAACACGTGGCCAACCATAATCGTCTTGTAGTTGCTCGGATCGACCATATCCCCTGTTTTGTGGATCAGCACAATGGTGTGCATCGTCCACTCTGCAGGCAAACCCTCTGCTAGTGCCTTGTTAAACAGGTGTGCAGGAAAAGGAGCCAAAGAATCTACTGCATATATGAGATGCTCACCCTGTAGGCCCATATGGTCGGCGGCCCGTCCATGCTGTAGGCGGCGGATAGCTTCCTTTACCATGGAGTGGGTAAAGAAGCTAGCTGTGGTAGGTCGAGGCTCCTGTGGCTGAGGTATAGGTGGCTGCTGTGGGGCGTGGTATAGGCCCTCTGCATATGTGTGCCATGTCTTTGGGTCTCCAATGGGTGTTTGTGTCCGGGGCTCTCTGAAGTGCCGCCATGAGATAGGGCTATCTCTACTCATGAAGAAATGGAAGATCTGTAGCTCATGTATCTCTGCGAAGGCCCGCCTTTTGCGGCGAGTAAGTCTCCTCATCTCTCTCCTCGACTCCTGCTCTGTGATGGCTCCCAAGGCTCTCTGTATGTGGAGCCGTGAGTATAGGGCTCTGCACTCGTCATCATACCATCTGTTTTGGGGCATAGTCCCGGATCTCGCAGGCTCTCCTGAGTGGACACGATGTGGGAAGCTCCGTAATGCAGCTGTGTGTAGGAGTGATGCCAGCTGGGCTGTGATGGTATCCATAGGTGCTAGGGGATCCATGAGTAGGGAGCCCATCCTCTACTCTGCCAGTGTATATGTCTGCCATGTCATGTGTGAAGTAGATGGTAGTGTGTGGTGGGTATGTGGGGGGCTGGTGATACTAGTGATCCGGCTAGTGAAAATGCCAAGTATGTATGATCTGCCCCAATAGGACGAGGTGGGATGGAGAATGAGGTGACAAGCTGTGATGCCTCCAAAGACCCCATAATGTAGTCTACCACCGTGCCTCCGGTCTGTGTATGACCCCCATATGGGAAGCATGTCAGCCCTCCTAATCCCGGCCACTGTAGCATCCCGTTAAAAATAACGAGACGATGCCTGGCTCCCAACTCTAGTAAGTGGTCCCCATAATGTCCTTTGTCTAGTCCAGTGTCCTCTGATGCCCGACTAGCCCCTATCTCCTCTGGATCCACATGGTGGAGGATCTCCATGTCATCATACTCATACACCTCACACTGCCTGCTCTGTGTGTGGACATTGAAGTCACCAAGAAATACTTCCCCTAGTGTAGAATAATGCATAATCTCCTCTGACAGACAAGTGTATGGCGAGGCTCCTATCTCCTCCTCCTGTGGCATGTCCTCTGTAATGACATAGGAGGATCTTGATGGAGGAAAGTAACATAGGGTTGTGTATATAACCCTGTCCTGTGCATAGTTACGGGAAACGGAAACGGAAACGGAAACGGGAACCATGGAAACGGAAACGTTTCGAGATTTTTGGGAAGGGGGGAAACGGGGAAACGCCACGTAAGCAAGGGTTTTATAGAGAAGGGGAAACACTGAAACATGAGAAGAGAGCAAAGAGAATCTAGATCTGAAATTTCCTACCCGAATGGTGAGAGAAACGTCCAAAGGCTGAAGCTCCAAGGTCTCGACTCTCCAAGCCTCAAGGCCAAGGCTGAAACGTGAATCAGGCTGGTCGGAGCAAGGCGAAGCAAGGGAGGTGGGCGATGTAGGCGCGAGCAAGAACCGGGCGGAAATAGGCGCGCGGTGTTTTTTTTTTACTGTTTTGCTTTGTTGCAGGCTGCCAGGGGGAAACGGCGCGTTTCCCCCTTGGGAAACGTTTCAACACCTGGGGGAAACGTTTCCCCTAGCCGTTTCCCCCCTGGGAGAAACGTTTCTGCCTGAAACGCCGTTTCAGAATCTAGAACTGGCCGAAACGCCGTTTCTTGAAAAAATGGGGCCGAAACGCCGTTTCCCCGTAACTATGGTCCTGTGAGAGCTGTAAGCTGATCCACATGTATCTAGCCTCTGGATCCTGTGCTACCACTCTCAGTCTCCCCTTTAGCTCCCATCTGAATAGAACTGCTACTCCCCCCGACCCTCTCGAGGTACCCTGGCGTGTGGTCCTCCTGTATGCTGACTCCCACTGAAATCCCTCTACTCGAGGTAGCCCTCTCTCTGGGCTCTGATGTGTCTCTGTCAGAAGTATGATGTCTCTCCCCACCATAACATGCTCCAATCGTCGAGGCTGCACCCATAGTGAACCATTACAGTTCCATACTGCCAGGTGTATCTCTGTCAGTGGCCTGGTCTGTGTCCCATAGGTCCCAAACCGCTAATCCATGAGCCGGCCATCAATGATGACCCGACCATCTCGTAGAAGGCCTTCTTGCCTACTCTCCTCGCGTGTAAGACTCGTGGCATGCAAGCTCTCCTATACTCTAGCTGTATCCTCGTGAGATCATCATCCAAGAAAATAGGAGCTCCCTCTAAGCCTCGTAATATGACCCTCTTCCTCATGAAGGTGACCCTCTCCATCTCTCCTGCAAACTATAGGATGAGGGCTCGCTTGCGTGTTGAGAGAGAGAGAGAGAGAGAGAGAGAGAGAGAGAGAGAGAGAGAAAAGAAAGAAAGATATATTAAGCGTCTACTAAAGACCCAATGGGGCTATGAGACCAAGAGGTACAATAATGTCCATGGCATATCTCATCATGGAATGGAAAATAAAACAGAATGAAAACATAAATATAGCTCTCTCATTGAGGTGATACAAAACTGTCCATGGAAACTCGTCATGGAATACTAAGAACATAAAAACATGGGAGCAACATCAGCTCCGAGTAGATGGTATACCACTCTCCAAAATGTCAAGCATGGGGTTGACGAGTATGGCCGAGAGGTCTCCCTCAGCTATGTCACGTGGAAAGGTAGCTTGATGGCGGTGGAGCATGTCCTGGATCTGGAGCTGATGATGTGATCGTGGCCGACGGGGGGGTCGAGAGCGTCGGGCCGCTGGAGTGCAGAGGCTCGGTCCGAGGTAACTCCTCTCGGGCAAGGTAGGTCCAGAGCAGCTCGTGAAGGGTCCACAAGATCCACTATGTCGGTGTCCTCCACCTCCAGGGTCCGGAAGAAACTGGTGATGGTTGGCTGCGGAGGGAGGGGGCGGGGTGGCTGGGGCCTGTGTCTCAAGAAGGTGTCCCTATGTCTGCGGAGCTCAAGCAGGAAGAGGCCGGGGCAACGCTGGTCCTGAAAGCCAATGATCCTGGAGAGTGGACCGAATCCCTCACGAAATAGACAGTGAAACCTCCCGCGGATCTCATAGTATACTGGGCAGCGGCATATGTAATGCTCCTCCGTCTCAATCTCTATGTGGCATAGTCGGCAGATCCTCTCCTCTCTGGGTGTCCGTACAAGCTTCCCGGCTCTGAAGATGCGCTCAGCTCTACCTGTCTCCACTTTGAGGTGGTGGGAAGAAACCCATATCTGGCCAATCGCAATCCGCATGGCATGGGACATGTGAACACTCAAGTAGCCCGGCTACTGGATGAATTCATCCTCAGTGAGTGTGAGAAAGTGGTCTTCGTAAAAGTGCATCTTCGTGGGGAGCTCCGGGGGTGTGATCCATGTGCAATGTGTGTAGAGGCTAAGAAGATCTAACCGGATAACCTGGTTGGTATCCTTGTGAGACAGCTGGAAAAAAGGGGAGTCCAAACTGTACTGAAGGGGGGGTAGGCGGTCCATGCAGAGCCCGTATACTGAGAACCAAGTGGAAACCGGTCCATGCAGAGCCCGTATACTGAGAACCAAGTGGAAACTAGTGCATACCATACTCCAGAGTGCCCCTCAAGTGCTAGCTATTTGGAGGACTCCAGGGCAAGCCTCAGGTACCTGTGGGGATCCATGTGACTGATGCGATGGATGTGTGTGACTGTCTGGAGGAAGAGTGCCTACACTACCATCGGGGCTGCAGCAAACTCTGCCCGGATAATCTGGTGTGGGACTGATGGTTTGCTGCAGATCATACGGGGGAACACCATGACCTGGGGCCTCTCAACTCGCTACCAATCCTCATTGGATAAATCTGGCCCCCAGAAAGCTGCTCCATACATCAAGGTTGGTGTAACGAGGGCGTCAAAAAGCCAGCCCTTCGTCCTGGGCTCCTGGAAATGTGCCTCGAAGCACTGCCGCTCAAGTAAGCTCAAGACTGCATATCCCCGTGTCACTCTGGAATGTGCTGCGGGAAGTATGGTAAAGCGTGGGCCACTGAAAGTGACACCAAGGTAGACATAGGATGAGACAATCTCCACAGGATCCCCTCTATATGTGAAGCTCAATCTGGATGTGACCGGGCGAGAGGTATTGAAGACCATTACCTTGGTTTTACCAAGGTTAACAAAGAGGTCCCGCTGAGTGCAAAAGTCATGTAAGGCATCCTGTGACGGGAGGAGGACGCGTGTATTGGAATCGTATAAATGTGAACAAGATTCTGAGCACTTAACACTTGAGCATTACAACCACAAAGCTGAAAATGACAGTACACCACATAAAGGGGCCGATGATAGGCTGACCCCCCCCCCCCCCCCCCCCCCCTTTGGTTATATTACCAAAAGAGTCTGCAAAGTACAAGATTACGGGTGCCTGGGAATTCACCACCAGCCTGCACCTGATTCTTCCAAATACATTATGAATGAATACATTTCAAACAAGAGAATCTGTAGGTACATCCGCCCTACACACAGGTACATCCGCCCTGCACAAGCCTCTTCACAGGTACATCCGCCCTGCACAAGAGTATCACAATCCTCACAGGTACTCCGCCCTGCACAAGATGTAAATGGATCTTTAGGCCCTGTTTCCACGTGAGAAACTGATCCAGAAACCTGTGTTCTCCGCGAGCAAGTGTCCCCAATGCTTGCCCTAAGCACCTGCTATACCAGGAATCCTTGAGACACATCCATGCTCACATATTCCATTGCTGTCCGGCCTGTTTTGTGCAATAACTAATCCAAAACTGCAACTTTCTGTTGCGAGAAATCCACCTGTAAAGGGTCCTACAGCCCTGTGGAGGTCCCTAGAGCTGTCCTGTACTGTCCAAGTTGACTTTGGACACCTATAACCAGCCCAAAACTTGCAATAACCAGAAATTGCAGGTCTGAAATTTACCAACCAGCCCTTTAGAAGAGTGTGGGGATGGTTGTCCAAGCTTGTGTGAATCCGGGAAGCAAGCAACCAGCCCTGTAGCAACTCCCAAAGCTCCAACCAGCTCTCCAATATGTTGAATAATGAGTAAAACAGCCCAAAAGGGCCTCTTGAGGGAGGCGCCTTTTTCAGGTGCCACCTCAGGGGCCTGGTGGGTACACATGCTGGCTGACATGTGTCCCCATAAGGTGTCCAGGTAGGTGTCCAGCCCATAGTGCTCCATTTGTCCTGTTTCTATAAGTTTAGGTCCAACCAAATGGGAAATGGCCATAAGCTGTCCGGACTTCATTAATTTTGGTCCAACCAAATGCGAACGCACTATAAGTTGTCCGGCCACTTATTAATGAGAGTGGACCTGCAAACCAATAAACCTTAGTAGTAAATGAAGTAAGCTGTAAATTGAGTGTGGACGCACTTACCACCTGTAAAACCCATAAGCCCACAGTTTTAGGCCCAAACAAGAGTGCACACACGTATCCACAAGGTGCCCGGGCGTCCCCGGTCCCTCGGACTTCACAAGCCAAAATAACAAGCATTGTCCAGGCAGCAAGACAATGTCACACAAAGTAAAATAAAGTTATGGCATGCATCATTTATGCATTGTGCACATGTAAACTTGGAGAACCACCTATCATCATTCTTGTACTTGAAAATATTCCGCTGCCATCATAACACACCATGTGTGCATGGCCCGAATCCACACGGGCGCCGTCCGAAAGTTCACAAATGTCCTGCCATGTCCTTGGACTCATATGCATCCACTCATATGATCCATACACATGCCCAGGTATAATACATACATGCATCCACATGTTTCTAGGCCTGACACGCATCCGCATGTCCCTAGAATATAGGGGTTTGTGTCATTCCCCCCGGCCTCTAATCAGTTGACCGCAACTGAAAAACCTCGAGATAGGCCTTCAAAAGATCTGGGTAATCCTCGAAGTAGGTCTCATCCATCCATTTCGCATCCAAAGCTGAATAATTCTTGAACTTCACAAGGTTCCTACGAACAAGTTTGCCCCCCGCAAGCTTTCGTTCCTTGTGAAAAACAATCTGTTCAGGTTGAAGAATCTCTTCCAGCTCATCCACCTCGGGTGGGTCTTCCAAAACCGGCTCAAACGGTGTCGGTCCCACATAAGGCCTCAATAGGCTCACATGAAAAGCATTGTGCATGTTCCAATGATCTGGGAGTACAAGCCGACATGCAACATCATTGATCTTCTCCAAGATCTGAAAAGGTCCATAGTACCTGTTGGAAAGTTTAGGGTACTTTCCCTCTTTCCCTAGCCTCTTCCGAAGGCGTGCCTTTTCAAATTTCAACAAGACCCAATCACCTTGTTTGAATTGTACATCCCTTCTATGCTTATCAGCTGCCTTTTTATTCTTGGTTTGAGACCTCTCTATGGCTGTCCGTACCTGTGCAAATGCAGTATCCAAGTCTCTGACATACTCATCTGCTACAAAAATCTCATCCTTTGTACGAAGGATGGGTGGTAGTACCACCTTGCCATAGATAATCTCAAAGGGCACCTTGCCCGTAGAAGTAAGTACCGTATTGTTGTAGGCAAACTCCACAAGTGGTAAATACTTCTCCCAATCCGATTTACGGTCGGATACATAAGATTTCAGCAAGTCGAGGACAGCTGAATTTGCTATTTCACATTGCCCATCTGTCTGTGGATGGTAAGCTGATGAGAAGCTCAGCTTTGTACCCATATTGTCAAACAATGCACGCCAAAATAAGCTTGTGGTTCTAGGATCTCTATCCCCCACAATAGATTTAGGCATGCCATGGTGTTTGAATATCTGTGCCAAAAACATCCTAGCCATATGATCTGGCTTTATTGTCTTGCGCACAGGAATGAAATGTGCCTGCTTGCTGAACCTGTCAATGATGGTCCAAATAGCATCATTTCCCTGTGCGTCCTTGGCAAATCCATAATGAAATCCATAGCAATGCTTTCCCATGGTTCATTTGGTATAGGCAAAGGCTGAAGCAATCCAGGTGCTTTATGTCGGTCAAACTTGACCTTTTGACATACCATACATTCACGTACATATGCTTCAATATCCTTGCGAATATCTGGCCAAAAGAAATACCTCTCCAAAGCTTGTGCTGTGGCCAAAATGCCTCTATGACCTGCATATGGAGGAGCATGGCACTCATCCATAACCTTATGGCGAAGGTTCTTTACCACACACATACGATTTTGCATCATGAGATATCCATCTCTTATGACATAAGATGGGACAGCAATACCCTCTTGCAAATCAGTCCATACATGTGCAAAATCCTCATCCAGATGATAAGTATTACGCATATGCGATAAGTCCTCATGGTATGCAACTGTAATAGCATGAACCTATGGTCGTCTAGATAAGACATCTGCCACCACATTCTTTTTCCCTGGAGTGTGTAAAATCTGAAAATGAAACATTGAGAGGAAATTTGCCCATCTCATATGCTTCTCTAAGAGCTTACTTTGAGTCAAAAAGTATCTCAAACTTTGATATCAGTTTTGACCATAAAATCAACCCCTAAAAGATAGTGTTTCCAAATAGTAAGGGCATGAATTACAGCCAACAACTCCTTCTCATAAACCTGTAAGTGAAGCTCTGCATGTTGCAAGCGTCTGCTCTCATAGGCAATGGCATGTCCTTCTTGGTTCAAAACAGCCCCTATGCAGTCCCCACATGCATCACATTCCACCACAAAAGGTTTGTGCAAGTCCGGAATAATGAGTACCGGTCCCGAGATGATTGCACTCTTCAACTTTTGAAAGGCATCTCTCTCTTGTTGTGTCCATTTAAAGATTGCTTTCTTCTTCGTTAACTCATGTAACGGAGCGGCAATGAAAGTAAAATGCTTGACGAACCTCCTGTAGCAAGCACATAAACCAAGGAAGCTCCTCACTTCATGGACTGATTTCAGCTCTGGCCATTCTTGCGTGGCTTGTATCTTTGCGGGATCCATGCGCACACCATCCTTTGATACAATGTGACCAAGATAGTGAATCTCTGGGAGGAAGAATTCACTCTTTTTTGCATTTATGTAGAGCTGATTTTCCTTAAGCTCTTTAAACACAATAGCCAGGTGCTGACGATGTTGGGCTTCATTCTTTGAGAATACAATAATGTCATCAAAGAATATACCCGTGAACTTTCTATGCTTTCTGAACACCCTGTCCATCATCCTGTTGAAGGTAGCGGGTGCATTTGTAAGGCCAAAAGGCACCACCAAAAACTCATAAAGACCAAAGGCTGTCCTAAATGCAGTCTTGTGTACATCTTAAGGTGCCACTCTCACTTGATGATACCCACTCTTGAGGTCTATTCGGCTGAAACATGCCGAACCTTCAAGCTTGTCCAAGATGTCATCAATGCGCGGAATCGGAAACCAGTTCTTGATGGTTATCTTATTGAGGGCACGGTAATCAACACACATCCTGTAAGTACCATCCTTCTTTTGAACAAGAAGTACTGGCGAGCAATATGGCGAGGAACTAGGCCGAATCAAACCCTTTTCCAAAAGTTCATTCACCTGTGCCATAACCTCTTCTTGTTGACTAGCACTCACCCTGTATGGTGGCCTATTAGGTGGAGAGCGACCGGGAATTAGATCTATGCAATGATCTTCCGGCCTCTCGGGTGGCAACCTTGCTGGCAAAGCATTCGCAAAACAATCTTTGAACTCATTCAAAAAGTTAAGCTTGTCTTGATCTAATGTACTAACATCAACACTAGAATGTTCAATGGTATCACGTACAAAAACCAAGTAAGAACAAGCTGATTTCTTTATTGCCTTATTAATTTGTACATGGCTTACAAGAGGTATGGTACTTCCAGTAGTACAAGCATCTATAGAGTGCTCACGGCCTCTATGTACAAAGCTGATTTTCTTCTCTTTGTAAGCCTTAATAGGCTCTAAACGGTGATGCCAGGGCATCCCCAACAAAACATCACAACCTATAAGAGGAGCCACTAAAAAGCTCTCATGGTCGAGGTAGTCCTGTATATGTACACGGAGCTTACCAATGACCGGAGTTACATCAGCATGTTTGCCCTCAAAGGTGGCATCTGCATTCATTTGCATTCCCATGTCTTCCACATTGAGACCTATGGCAGTAGCCATCTGTACGGATATAAAGTTATCTGTGGAAGCATCATCAAAAAGAAACAAAGCGGGCTGATCCTTCAATTTGCCCCAAGCCTTGCATATGACTCTACTCTTGGGCTCATGCCCTGTATTACCCTGCACATCGGGTACAACATTCACAAGAGGCTTTTCCACATTAGGCTCAGCATTCTTAGGATTTTGTGGGCATTTAGGATATATATGATCTTTACTGCCACACTTAAAGCATTTTCCAGCCTTCCTGTACTCTTCCAATTGCTGTTTTGAGAGCCCAAAATTGTGGCGTTTACCCCCCGGCTTCTTTTCAGAGTCATCCTTTGCATCTCGGCCATCTTTGGGAGCATTCTTAGGTGGCTGTCCACCCTTTTTCTGGTCATAACCAGCCCTGAATTTGCTCTTGTTTTGACTTGCAAATGGCTTGATTGTGGGTGCTTTCATGTGCAAGTTCTCCGCAATCATGGCTGAGTGTATAAGCTCTTGTATGGTCTTATTTGGGTACACTCCCAAGCTTTGTTGGATGATGTGATGGAGCCCCGATTCAAACTTTCTCTTCTTCTCGTCCTCTCCAATCTTCATGAAGGGAGTAACCTTGAGAAGGACTTTCCAAAACTTTGCTATGTATGAAGCAACAGACTCTCCCTCATCTTGGGACAGCCAATTCCACTCCTTGCGTACATCCTTTGCAAAGTTTGGTGGTAAGAATTGATCATAAAACTGAATTTTGAAAGAAGACCAAGTTGGGGCAGCACTTCCATCAAGTATTTTTGCAAGCCACCAATCACTTGCCGTATCCTTGAGATGCATTCCCACATGCCTGAGCATAGACTTTTCCGAAAAGTCTTCATTGCAAAAAGCTATCTCAAACTGTCTAATGAAAGCAAGTGCTTTGGTAGAGTCCATCCGTCCCTGAAAGTTTTCAAACTTTACATCCTTGTCACCGGACTTGAACTCTCAAGGCTTCTTCCTTCTATGTGCATCCCTATGTACATCCTGTTCATCTCCATGGTGATGATGCCGCGATGAAGATTCACGATCCCTCTTCGTTCTCTCTTGAGCCACACTCTCCGAATGAGTGGAAAGCTCAACACGAGAACGGATATGTCTTCTTGGAGCAAAGCGGGAATGAGTAGAGGATCCCTCATCCTTACTCTTCTCTTGACCTGCATCAAGCCCAGCACCAGGGACTCTTGTCCTTTCAGCATTTGGCACTTGCTGTGCTCTTCCTGCTTGTTGTGCATCATGTGCACCATCACGGGCAGCCATGAGGGGTGGCTTCTTGAAAGCCAATCTACCATCTGCTTTTGTGTATACATCACCCTTAACCATTAGGTATGCAAGTGCAAGCTCTCGGGGTTTCTCAACATCCATTTCCTTTGCAATTGCTTCAAAAGTGACTTCATGGACGGAAGCCTTTACCTTCGCAGCCAACACCCTTTGTACATCCGGGTCATTTTTCAATGACCTGAGCTCTTCGGTTTCAGCTCTATAGCGTCGCACTTGACGCCTCAAAGATTCCAAATCAGAATGCATAGTGTCATGAGTACCTGCATCTCCATAGACATCATTGCCTGCAGCATCTCTTGCATCCCTTGTACCATGAAATTCACGGTCCTGTGTGTTCTCCACACTGTCAGAAATGTGGCTGTCAATGACACTCAAATCAGGTCACCAGTTATGATTCCAAGCCTCAGACCGTTTTCCAATGAGGGGAAAAACTGAGCTCTGATACCAATGTAACGGGAGGAGGACGCGTGTATTGGAATCGTATAAATGTGAACAAGATTCTGAGCACTTAACACTTGAGCATTACAACCACAAAGCTGAAAATGACAGTACACCACATAAAGGGGCCGATGATAGGCTGACCCCCCCCCCCCCCCCCCCTTTTGGTTATATTACCAAAAGAGTATGCAAAGTACAAGATTACGGGTGCCTGGGGATTCACCACCAGCCTGCACCTGATTCTTCCAAATACATTATGAATGAATACATTTCAAACAAGAGAATCTGGCAGGTAGGAGGATGCATACTCTCACCCGCCGTAAGCGGCGAGCTTATGAGGAGGCTCAGTACTGGGACACACATCACATGCTCATGAGCAGAGATGCTGCTGCTGCTTGGAGGAGACTCAGAGAGCCCCGTCCTCCCACACCTATTGCCGATCCTCAGACCTGGCAGACATATGCAGAGAGACTTTATGATGTGCCTGCACAGCCCCCTATACCACAGCCCACAGAGCCATGCTCCACAGTCTCCACCTTCTTCACCCCACCTATGGTTAGGAGGGCTACATGCCGACTCCAACATGGACGGGCGACAGGTCATACAGGATTACAAGGAGAGCATCTCATCTATGCTATTGATACATTGGCACCATTTCTTGCTCATCTCTTCAACAGAGCTCTGTCAGAGGGGTTTCCGGCTGAGTGGACGATGCACACTATTGTGCCGATCCATAAAGCGGGAGATGTACTAGACCCCGGGAACTACAGGACCATCATGATTGGCCATATATTGGCCAAACTAAACGGGGCAGTTTTGGAGGCAGAGCTGAGCACTCATGCAGAGGTTGGGGGATTGAGAACAGCAGGCCAGGCAGGCTTCCGTCGAGCCTTCTCGACCATCGACCACATTTTTACATTGAGGTGCCTGATTGATCAGGCCAAGGCACGGAGGCAACAGCTCTATTGTTGCTTTGTGGATTTCCGCAAGGCATTTGATACTGTGCCCAGAGAGCGCCTCTTTCGGCGACTACAGACACTAGGCATACCTTCAGACATGATGTGGGGCATATACAGGCTATATGAGCAGGTCTTTGGGAGAGTCCGATGCCCAGGAGGCTTGTAGCACCATTGGTGTGAAGCAGGGGTGCCTGCTCTCCCCCACGCTCTTTGGGCTCTATATTGATGAGGTGGTCGATTACATCACACAGGGAGGAGGCTCTGGGGTTGAGCTATCAGGTATTACTGTCCATGTTATGCTTTATGCTGATGACATCGTCTTGGTATCCGACACGCAGGTTGGGCTTCAAAGACACCTTGTGGCTCTTGATGACTTCTGCGCACAGCAGGGGCTCACAATGAACCTTGGGAAAACCAAGGTTATGATCTTCCACACTTCACCCGCAGTCAGGAGCCACACTACTCTCACATTAGCAGGAGGGCGGGTCGAGGTGGTGAGCTCTTATGTTTACCTTGGCATCACATTTACTAGCTCAGTTGGACGATTCTCCATGGCTCAGGCAGTCCGAGACAGAGTGACCCGGGGATATGCCGCTCTTACTGGCCTTGAGCGTCAGTGTCATCAGGCACATTTTCAGGAACCCCGCACGAAGGGGTGGCTCTTTGATACATTAGTGACACCAGCCTTGATGTATGCAGCAGCGGTTTGGGCACCAGGGCTTGCAGCCTCCACATGGGTACAGTTGGAGAGACCACAGATCTTGATGCTCTCGAGGATGATACGCAGCCAACCATCCGTCCCACACGACATTGTTCGAGCTGAGTTTGCTGCACCACCTATGGCAGTCGAGGCATTGTTCCAAACGATCTCCTTTATATACAGGATGAGGGAGATGCCCATGGAGAGATTATGCCGCCGAGCTTTTGAGGCATCCAGACAGTTGGCCGAGGCTGGACACACTGGATCTTGGTATGCACAGATGCTACAGTGGTTCTCACATCATGGTATAGACATTGAGCGGTTGCCACCTTTTCAGTATGATCAGTCTGCTCCACGGGGTTACCTCTCTCTCAATGAGAGGAACAGAGTGATGAGACAGGACATATGGCAGCACTACATACAGGAGACATGGACAGCACCAGAGAGCCCACTACCACCGAAGATGCTGTATTACAGAGACCACTTTATGAGCATCTCAGGGGATGGGTTTATACATCGACCGCAGTACATGGATGTATACATGCCACACAGCTCTCGTGTTGCTATTGGACAGCTACGAGTCTCATCACATCAGCTAGAGGTAGAGGCTGGGAGAGCGGCACGGGTTCCTAGAGCTGAGCGGATATGCAAATTGTGCTGCGAGGAGGTGGAGACTGAGGATCACTTTGTATGTAGATGTAGAGCCCACCAGGGGGTCAGAGATAGATATGCAGGATTGTTTGAGGAGCACTCTTCACTACATCAGTTGATGGAGACCTCGGACCAGCGACAGCTTGGCAGACTACTACTAGAGCTTCATAGTTCTCGAGAGAGACTCCTCCAGACACCCGCTCCCACTAGGGGTGGGAGACACTCCCAGCTCACAGATTTCTTCCAGAGAGCTATGCCAGTGCCAGCTGATGTACCACGTGGGGTGACCGCACAGAGAGCAGAGGAATTGAGAGCCAGGAGGAGACCTAGACAAACTGGACATAGAGCACCCCGACTCCGTCACCGAGAGATAGCAGCTATCCGAATGAGACACCAGATGGAGACACAGGAGAGGCTAGCTCGCTTTCATTCAGACTCAGGGTACATGTTCATGCCATTCACAGCCTCAGCATCGGCAATGTATGATATCTTATATCCCTCTTATGGCACTGGATGGAGTTAGACATAGATCTGCATAGCATGCTTGTACTACCCCTTCAGCATATAGAGATGCATCTTGCCTTAGCACTCCATCCACATCCCCACCCCCCTTATATTGTTTGTATATGGGCTCCACCGATCCATGATGATTCACAGTTGTATCCAGACACATGCACACTTTTTCTTTTGTTTCTTTTCTTCCGATGACCGGAAGAACACAGTTGTATTATTTTTTGTCTCATAGGCTGACTTTGGCCTCTCGTAGACGTTAATATATCTATCTATCTATCTATCTCTCTCTACATTTCTATACTACAGAGATCAGTTTATGCGTGTCTCAACGGATGGATTCATAGAGAGACTTGGATACATGGATGTGTACATGCCTCACAGTGCCCAAGTGGCGATTGGCCAGCTCAGAGTGTCATCACACCAGCTTGAGATTGAGGCAGGTAGGGCAGCACGGATCCCCAGAGGAAAGAGGATATGCAGACTATGCCAGGAGGAGGTTGAGAGTGAGGAACATTATGTATGCAGATGCAGAGCATATAGTGTCATTAGAGAGAGATACACCACCATCTTCAATGGACTAGGGGAAGGGATCATGTCCCCTGGCTCACGAAGGCTTGCAAAGATGGCCCGACGAGATTAGGCCCTTTATTGGGAGATACAGCTGCACATAAGGACAGAGATGAGCACCATGCAACAGGAGCTTGAAAAGGAATGGACTGCGCAGATGCATGCCCAAAAGAAAGTGATATACGAAACACTGAAGGAAGAGATATATGCCCAATTGAAGGGAGAAATGCAAGCCCAAGTATGGGTTGAGATGGAATTAGCCCAAGCTTTGATGCATATGGAAATGAAAAAGGGGATGCAAAAATGGAAGGATGACATGCTCCGGGAGATTGGCACAACAGTTGCATCGTACGAAGGCACCTTAAATTGGAACCACTGATGTATCCATTGCTGGAGCATGGCGAGTAGGCAGAGATGAAACCAAGGCAAAGATATTGATCATCAGGTTTGGTGACTTGGAGAAGAAGGCAGCCTTCCTCTCCAAAAGGATGGCCCTTAAGGGGGAAAAGATTTATTTGGATGACCTTACACCGGCACAGATAGCACATCGGAAGGAACACATGCCGTGTGTGCTTGAGGCAAGGAAAGAGGGGAAATGGGCGGTATACAGAGATGGCCGAGTCATCATTACGGATAGGAGGCCCGCCTGACGGTGTGCGGCCTATGAGACCTTGCAATTCACGGTGTGGAATTGCAATGGAGCCCTTAGAACAAATGCACGATACTTTGAGGATACTTTCAAGCATAGTGATATTGCTATGTATATGGAGACCCATCAGTGCAGAAACAAGAGGCTCCCTGACGTGCGGGGTTATAGATGGGAATCGGTTTTTTGCCCTCAGCCATGCATAGTGGGAGGTACCAAAGGATCTAGAGGAGTGGCAGTACTTTCCAGGGAGTAGCTTCGTGACAAAATACATGTGGTACATAGAGATGAAGATGCGAGGTACATGTGGGTCCGAGTATGCAGAGAGGGTCTCCGCGAGCTATATGTGGCGGTATGTTACTTTCTCCCAGCCAACTCCAGGTTTGCACCATCAAGAGAGTCGCCCTATACGCCACTATATGATGATATCATAAGGTTTGCCAAACATATTACTATTGGGAGACTTTAATGCACGTACACAGGCACACAGCAAACAGAGTTGTATGATACTCATGAGGCTATGTACCGGGAGATCACGGCAAAGGATGTAGGGTTGCAGAGATCAGCACAAGATGAGGGGGGGATTACAGAATATAGCAAGCATTTTCTCACACTCGGGAGTGCACATGGGTTGGTCATGAGATGGCAGGGATCGGATGCTCTCACATGCTGGAACTCTAAAGGGGGAACAAGCACAATGGACTACTTGATGAGATCTCCTTCATTGATACCTGATGTGCGGGATTTCACAATTTCCAGTCAGCCCATTAGCATAGCAACCGATCATGCATACCTGAGTTTCACACTAGTAGGTAGATCCCCGAGAGATGGGCCAGCCACTCATCTACCTAGGTACCCGAGGTATTAGTTTACACGTGAGACAGCTAGGGTGTACCGAGATGCAGTATCTGATGGCTTGTTTGCTTTAGACCCGCATAGCCCTCTCGACGAGATTCCGAGAGGATTGGCAAGTGTACTACATGCATCCGCCTCATATGCGTTTCCTTGCACTATGATCCCTTTCACCCCCCCCCCCCCCCCCCCGGCAGCACTGCCCTCCACAGAACAGTTGGGATGATGATGAGTGTCGTGAGACGCGGGCACAACTACAACATGAGATTAGTATCAATTCACTTCCGAGGGGAGCCGGTTGAGTACATCAGGTCATATGTCTATTTGGGAGATTCTTTCATAGGACCGCATTTCTCCCTAAAGGAGGCGGTAGCAGCTAGATTAGCTCGAGGGCATGCAGCCTTGGGGGTACTTGGTGCACACATACAGTTTCAGGAGCCGCGCACCAAATTGTGGCTATTTGATACACTCGTTACACCGACCATCCTGTACGGAGCTCCAATTTGGGGGGCCAACATACATCACAGATCTCAGGAAGGGACGGATGAGGGATGGAGGCATATGGAGAGACCACTAATTATGATGATTGCCCACATGATTCAGAGCGAATCATCGGTACCACATGAGATTGTTCAGGCTGAGTTGGGTGCCACACCAATAGTGACCGAGGCCCTATTCCAGGCAGTTACCTTTTTACAGCAGCTATGTGACCTCCCTCAGCAGAGGTGCTCTCGATTCACATTGACCTCATCCATACAGTTGGCAGAGGATGGAGATGCTCATTATTGGTATGCTCAAGCCTCAGATGAGATCATGGTTTGCGGATAGAGGCACTCCCACCCTTTCAATACAGCTTGGATTGTCCAGTTTTGGATCTCACCCGCTCAAAGCAAAACCGCGTGATTAGGATGGATATCGTCAGAGTGGACACAGAGAGCACATGGACTAGTCTCCTTGAGCCCTTAGGCACGAAAATGG